>NC_050574.1:20823029-21123029 GCF_011100635.1 Trichosurus vulpecula | reverse complement strand
CATTTGAAGCCCTTCCCTACCTAGCCTCTTGCTCACTTCCCTTACACTTCAAAGTTCTGAAAGGTACCCTGTGACCCAGTAAACACTAACCTTCTTGCTATTTCTCAGATATAACACTGCATCTCTCGCCTTCATATTTTTTTCTAGCTGCCTCTCTTGTAGCTCTTTGAGGGCTGGTCCATGATTCTGCCTTTGTAACCCCAGACCATAGTAAAGCACCTGGCACTTTTCTAGGTTCATTTTCTCCATTTGTTTTCTCGGTTCACTTCCCAGATATATAAAAGAAACTATGGGAAAAGATAATTAATGTTTTCTCTTCACAGTCAAACTGAGCTCAGAAAAATGAGACTAAATATGTTCTAAAAGTAGGGCATACAGACTATTCCTAACTGGAAATGATACTGAAAAAGCAACTTCACAAAAAGGAAAGCTTAAGACACGTATCTTTCTACTCCATCAGCCTCTAATCTCTGCAAGCAGCTGGTAAGAGATATATTAAGGTCTGGCACCATCAATCCTCCCTTGTCTACTATAAATCAAGAAAATACATTGCCTATATTACATCACCCAGGAGAAACCACTGCTTTTAAATGCATCACCACAGGTAAGGTTTGTAGTGTTTAAGAGGATATGCGCTTGTCCATCTACTTCTGTCGTCCCCACCTTCAACAGTTTTGCAACTGTATTTCCACACTGCTGGATGCAGGTCAGACTTAGGGTTTCCAAGTCCATAAAAAATTTCTAAAAGACAAGCTTTCTTTTCCCTTTTGGGTTTGTCCCTTAGGCCTGAGCAAATGTCTTCCTGTTGATTCTCTTTTGGTTCCTGCTTGCTCATTAATGCACTGGGAGTCATTGCTTCAGTCAGTAGGAACAGGCAAATGCTAGGGCTGGGGGGTGGGGTGGGGGTGTCAGAGGCTGTAGGTGCCCAGCCCCCTCACAGCTGCTTGTTCTTTACATATACTTCTGGTGGGCCAGAAAAATGACTTGTTTCTTGTTAGAAACTATAAGATGTTTACTGATATTCAGTATCTCTGTTTATGTAAAAAAAAAAACCAAACCCAACAACGTCTTAATGACAAAGGGAGAGAATTGCTATCTGCTAACCTAAAGCATTATTAGCCATTTTTTTCCTCTCTCTTTCCCCCTACATGAGTGAGTCATCCAGATCAAACTACATTTAACTGAGAAATCTGAGAATTTTACTTTCTCAGAAGTCAGAAAAACTGACACCTCTAATTTAAAGTGGGGGGGGGAGCCCTACAAAGCAATGTCAATCAAAAGACATAGGTCTTATTCTCTATTCTGCTATTATCTATTTGTATGGGTTCAACAATCCATTAAAACAACATTTGTGCCTTAATTTCTTCATTTGTCAAATGGATACAATTCTTAGCTTTATTATGGGATCACTGTGAAATTAAAATTAGATAGCAAAAGCACTCTGGAAAATTAAAAATACCATAAGACTGTAAAGAACCATTTATTGCTATAGTATTCTTAATTTAGAATATTCCAACAACAGTGAGAATTGTCTAAGGTGAGTTGAGAGAGTGATGATTCACATACACTTACTTGTATGAACCTTCTAACCTAGGTGTCAAACTCATGGCCTACAACACTGAGTACAACTAGAACCAGATTAAAATGTAACTGGGGAACATTTAACAAAATAAATAAGACTACAATAAGGCAGAGGTTAAAATATGGTTTACTAAGTCCATATGTAGCCTTCAGGGATCCTTATGTATGGTTTGGTGGTCCCTCATTTCTGAGTTTGACACCACTGTTCCAACCTGCCTGTGATTAGCACATGGGAAGGACCACTCTACAAGAAGAAAAAACATTTCTTCATAATTGTGGGTGTTAAATCTATTTCTCTCACTCTGCCTGACAGATCATTCTCCTGCTTATTACTCTCAGTAATTTAATATATATAAGTCGTTTATTGGCAAGCTACTCAAAAGAATAAATAATACCTAATGATCACTGCCTACAGTTTAATTAACTCATGATTGAACTTTTCACAGTACTGCTATAAACATTAAATTATTGCCCTTCTTCAGAGCTGTCATGGAAGGAATCATTGTATTAATTGTTAACCATGCAGCTGAAATAATTCTTCAAGATTACAGACCTGTAGTCAGTCACATAGATATAGAATAAGCCTTAACTCCTGTTTTTAAAAATGTGCTTTTTATTTGGCTGGCGCAAGGTTTTAATTTAAATAAAAATCAGAATAAGCACATCTCCAAACACCTCATTTGTATTACAACAGTCATTAAACATCTCTGAACCTTTGGCAAATGTGATTAGCATAAACTCTGCATATTACCATCAGGTTTCAAGTTCCTGCTCTGGCTTCTCATCTGAGCTGCCATTTTCTGACTGCGTGATGTTGCAAATAAATTTTCCTTTTGGCATGGCTCAGCTGTCAGGCACCTCTGTTCTATAATGAACCCATGAATTACATCTCCCTGGTCTGACATTTCTGGTCTTGCACATCAAAATATTGTTCTTCAATTGTAATTTATAACTTAATTTAAACGTCCCTTTGACTGTGACCTTTTTAGATCAAAATGGCATTGCATCTGGCAGCTTCGACTCCAGCAAGGCATCCTTTGGCAATTATAGTCATTAGGATGGCTGTAGAAAAGCCTACCTGAGGTAGACTGCACAATATTTAATAACTGGAGACCATTAAGAACATTTTTAGATTTCAGAGCCTTTCCTCAGTGCAAAATTTGTTCCCTATACATGGGAAAGAACTGCCAAAAATCCATGTGAATATTCATGGGAAAGAACAAGGGAAGCAGAGCCAGAGAAAGACGCAGTCTCCCCCAAGCTCTGTCTACTTAAGCTGTACTTGTCACTGTATCTTATGAGGAAGAAGCCCTCTTCTTTTCCCTTAAGATGTCAATCCTCAAAAAACATTCAAAGCAATCCTTATTTCAGGGTCAGTAACAACATATGTTCATTCATCCCTTCATCCTGACTATCAGGGAGAGTTTGATTCAGGGGCAGGGGACAGAGAAGGAGCCACTCACGTTCCAGAAATGATGGTGATACAAAAACAAAAGGCATCAAAAAAATCTTTTATTTAAAAACAAAACCAAAAAGGGCTGGTGGAGGACGAAGTGCTAACTCACTGCTACTAGTTTAAAAAAAAAATAAAGTTTGCCAGAAAAGTGGTAGATTATTTAGACATTTCTTCGAGTGAAAATTTTAACATCAAAAATAAGCTCCTAGAATGGCAACCCTTGAGACATGTATACAAATAGAGGCAAATCACTTAGTTAATTTTTTTGTAAGGTATTAAATAGTTCCACACCACAAACTCTCACTTTGCTGAGCTGCAGACAGATTTCAACGACCTGAAGAAACCTAGTATTAATTTTCTGTACCACCTAGTACCATCTAGTGGTATGCTCTTCCACACCAACTAAACAGGTTTTCTTTCTTTAACAACAAGAGTAAAGGACATTGATTATTTTAATGGTGGTAGAAGGAAACAAGTACAAGGAAGTAATGGGAAGCAGTGGCAATACTTGCATAGAAAACATGTTTTTATATGATCTTCCATTTTACTGAGTATAAAAGCGCTCTTGCAGCATTCCCAAAATGCAATCCAATACGAAGAAGCAGCTTTTCAGAACTGGTTAATGAATCTAAAATTTTTAATAAATGCTTCATTTATTCATTCACTATTTAAGGTAAAATACGATTTATCCATTCACAGTCATTTGTACTCAAAACTCTGCTTTCCTAGAAGCACAGACTCCTAGAGATAATGAATTGTTAGATCACCTAATCAAGTTCCCCATCTGATGTAAACATCTCCTTTCTAGTCATATCCTGGAACATTGGTAGGGGGCTCCCTATTTCACAAAAGCTCATTGATTCACTGTAAGATGTTCAAAGTACAAGAAAGTGTTCCTTTTATGGAGATGAAATTGAATTCTACCTCCCTGAAACGTCCATCCAACTGCAGCTCCTAATGACGCCCTCTAGAGGACAGAACTTATCGGCATCCTAACTGCTCGTCTTAGATTAGAAGCTCCTAGAGGATAAAGACCTAGCCTGACTAATTCTGAACCATGATGAAGTAAATGTGACATGTCTTCATTAAAAGTCATCATTATCAACTAGTGTGCTATCTGCATTTCATTTGTTAGATTATCTATAAACAACCTCAAGCTCTTGACAAACGTAGATAATTATTATTGGTACATAGGATGGCAACTAGGACAAAATCTGGCAGGATGAATTTTTTGATTGGGAAAGAAAAACCTTTAAGGGAGAGGCAGGAAACATGTAAAATATAAGTCTACTCTCAAAATTATGTCACCTGCGGGGGTAGGAAATCCTCTATTGTATTATTCCCTACTTTAGCATCTTGACTTTTCTCTATCTTGATTGGGTATCAAGTGGCAGATCTTCCCAAGGAGACATTTGTCCTGATGGCTCTGGAGGAAAAAGTGAGGCTGGTGATCTTGCACAGTCCTCCCTCACTCAAATCCAAGTCAACTGCTAGTCATGTCATCATTCCCCTGATGTCATGGTCCTCTTCGAAAATGAAGGATAAACACAACCTGTGAGTAGAGTGAGCTGCCTGAAAGGGAACCCAGCTAGTTGGGTACTCAGCTTGTCCTCTCCCTTAGAAAGTAAATTTTGATGGCAAGAAGCTACCCACTTAACTTGGGGTTGGTTCCTTCCCTCCCTCCCTCCCTCCCTCCTTCCCTTCCTTCCATCCTGTTCACTCTGAGGCTCAAAGTTTAGACTACAATAGGTCCCAGCCCAAGCATGAATGTCAATGGTAACTGTTTCTCTTTGGAACAGCAACCCTGAGGGTCTTCCCCTCCCAGCTTGATTTTTTTTTTCTTTTTCTTTTTCTTTTGTCTAATTAAAGAGGCCATTCCTAGGCTCACTTCTTAAAGAGGCATATTCACTGAATGGACATTACCTCACTCAAAGTGAGTACAAGAAAAGGCCTGAGTCTAAAAGGGCCAGGGTCTCCCAATGCACCCTGAGCCATCTCCAGTCGTCCTGATGACTATCATGTCACTGGCCCCAGATGGCTCTGGAGGAGAAAGTGAGGCTGGTGACCTTGCACAGCCCTCCTTTACTCAAATCCAAGTCAACTGCAAGTCATGTCATCATTTCCCTGATGTCATGGTCCTCTTCGAAAATGAAGGACAAACACAATGTCCTAATATCATTCCTCTAGCATAATTTTTAACCTAATTCCAAATCCTGGTCTTTTATTGTTATTCGGATCCTGCATGACCTGGTTTCCCAATACCAGAACAAATAGTTGGCAAGTATAGACTTGTAATCTGCTGATGAATTGCTTCCTTTGCCAGAGGATCATAATTCAAGTGTTTTTTTCACTTTAGCATAAAACTTAAATAAAAATCAGATACTAGTGCTAGTATCAATAATGATAAAAGCCAGTGGAAAAAAATAACAATTTCCTGTCTACTATATTCTTAGTGATTACATTTTAGTACATTTTAATAACTCTAGAACAAAATAATCTAAATTATTTTCTCCCCTTCGCATCTGCTATGTAGTCTCACAGCTCTCACAATGCTAACTGGAAAGCAGACATCAATATAAGAATTTTGTATTTTCAGTGCATAAACTTGAAATAGGATGCCAGCTTTGTTTGAGAGAAATGTGAAATTGATTTCCTTCTGGCTTAAAAGTCAAGACTTAAAGACTGGTCCAAGAGGTCCTGTAGAAACAATGGAGAGAAAGTGGGCAGGGGTGGAAAGGAGTATTTTACTTCAATATGGACTTTATTTTGTCTACATAATCTCCCTCCTCTTCCCCTCCCCACAAAAAAGGTTTTGCTGGGAGGCAATGAAATATTTGAAGTAGTCTCCTCCTTCCACCATCCTAGAACCTTCCAGACATACAATGGATTATTGTTACTGGATTATTTTTCAACAAAATCTGACCAATTCAGACTACACCTTACAGGAATTTGTTCTTATCTATTCAGGTCTTTGTAAGATAACTCAAACTCATTTACCTACTCCAATTCAATCTAACTTTCTAAGGATAATGTGTTGAACTGATAGCATTAAAATGTACTGATTACTCAATTATCCTACTAATTTTTGAAATGATTGTAATGCAGTTCCCATACTTGCTGGACAAAGCTATTATACAGTACTCTCTGGAAAATAATCCTCTAAGATAAATAAATGTATGCTTTGCCTGCATCCTCTCTAAACAATTTCAGGGTATTGCAAAGTTGGAATGGTCAAATACTCCATTAGAGGCCATTTGTAGTAGTTCTGTCTGCTGGGCACAGTGAGACTAGTATTCTTTTAAAATGAACAGTATTTGTTCTGGGCTGTTATTTATTTAGCACCAGATATATGCAGGCCAATTATAGATGATATAGTTATAAGAAGAAAGACCCTTCATGGGAGAAGCTTGCCCTATTAAAGGCACAGTAAAATCTGAGTAATAAAAATGGCTTGTCCACAGGAGTTTGTCGTCATAGTAATTTCTAGCATATATTTAAAGGGTTTCCTTTGGTTTTCATGCTTGGCTTGTCTGTAGTAAATGAACAAGAAAATCTATTCCACTAGCAGGTTAAGACAGATGGTAATTTGTATGGATGACATCTCCCAAATAGTAGAATTTTCCAAAGTTGATATAACAGTGCCACATTTGTCACTCAAAATGACATGCTACCATGTAACACTTTGTTCTGCAAATGCAGAATAATCTTATTACCAAAGGGAAGCAGGCCTTAGCATGTATTAGCTGGATAGTCTCACCTGGCCACTGGGCTTTTTAAAGAAAAGAAAGAAAAATCACAATGGAAAATAACTACATATTGGCATACATCAGCAGACGCCAGGATATCCAGTTAAAGATAAAAACCAACTACAACTCTGAATTTTTTAGCCATTTATAATCATTTCCCCATTTTATCAAAGCAATGGTTGCTCCTCTCTTCACCAAAATCTTAACAAACTGGGCTTTACATGCAGAAGTTATCTTTCCCTTTAAAGGCAAAAAGAGCCTTAAAAGAAGGAAATAATCACATGGAGAGATAGACAGCATTTCAAATGCAAAAACAGGTTGATAAGTATACTAGCCATTCATACCAGGAGTCGGTTAATAGAAGCTGCCCTCTTAGGATATGGTCTTGAAAGGATAAGAAAGCAGACTATAAAACTGATAGGTAACTGTTCCTCCCTTTTTAAACAAGGACTAGAATAAAAATGAGTAATTTAACCCATTGTTAACTAACACAATGAATAGAAAATAGTTGCTTTGATGTTTTATTAAATTATTATGATGATGATTATTTAACCCACTGATATAGTGCTTGGGGGAAGAGAGAAAAAATTTGTAGTCTAAGCAATTCCAAGGCTAAAGAAACACATCTCCTTGGTCTACTATAGAAATGATCAATGAGAGAAAAGTCTACCTTTAGGTCCCTCCAATGCTAGAAATGATCATGATGTTCGGCATGTATCACCTTTGAAATTTTCTATGAATTGGCAGATATAGGACACCAACCTTCCACAGCAGAGCAATGACAAATCTGCCAGTGCTTATGTTTGGAAACCTCCTTTCTCAGCAGTTTTGAGAGATTTTGAAAATAAAAGGCTAGGCAACATCCAAATGTTCTGTTTATTAGACATCTATTTAAATATCATTCCCTGTGACCAACATTTTCTTTTAAAGAAAAGCTGGGGCTGCATTCTTTTCATTTTTGCATCTGCTGAAAAAAAGAGACAACACTAAACAGAGCACCTGCAGAATGTCACAGCACAGCACCCCAGCAAAAGCCTGGACTGTTCCCCTTTCAATTCTTGAAAATTAATAAAACCATTTCCTATACTCTGGGTACTAATTTAAAAATTCAAGCTAATGTGCTTAGAAGCAAAAAAGTATTCTCAAATTCCAAAATAGATAAGCCCCAATGACAGGAACAGATGAGTGAAGAACCTGCAAAGAAGCGAGGAGCCAGAAGGATAAGTCTAGCTGCAGTGCTTCCATTCCTGGGAAGCCAGCATTCTGTTTGCTTTTTTATTAGGACCTGTCCCCCTGTTCCATTTTGAACATGGAATTAGAAATTAATGAAAGTGCACATTCAACAAGGACTTCTTTTAATGCCATTAATTACACCAGCGAACCATGATTTTCAACTCATGACATTCAGTCTTAATGTCTTCAAAAATTTTGTGCAAGTGCAGTTTTCATCTTTTAATCAGAATGTATGCTACAAATGTTTTGTATAGTGAACTAGTTTTTAGTCTTTATGGAGACCACAGAAATGAAAAATCAATCCTATTTTTAGTCAGAATTAATTTTAAAGATTGGACTGTAGAGAAAAGAGAGTAAAGGCTGATTGATTACTTCTATTAAAATGATGGTTTAAGAAGCTGGAGAATGAAGTATAACATGAGAATTTAGTTCTCCAGAACTAAGAAAAGAAAACCTGGTTACCAAAATGGGAAGTGAATCTTAGGCAGAAAATGTTTGGCAATCATTGAGCCAGACTAAGCTTCTCTCCATCCTATAGCACAAAGCAAAGGAGAGCTCGTTAAAATTTAAGTAAAGAAAAAGTTAAGGATAACAAGAAGTCCAATCAGTATAATCAATGTAACCAGCAAGTTAAATAAAGGATTGGTCCATATTTTATGAAAAACAATTAAGACACTAATAAATCAGGTTTCTGCTTACAGAACTTTTTATGAACTACAATCATTTGTTTAAGAAACCTTCACTGGAATTATCATCATCTCAAAGTATGGGCTGGCTAAACTCAACATTTATCATGTACTGACATACATGGCACTACTCAGGCACAGAGGAAAACAAGATTATTCAGACATATTTTCATTTACTCTGGCCAACAAAAGGGTAATTGAAGGCTTAATTTCTTTTGTTAAACCAAACACCCCAAATGTAAGCAAGTCCCCCAGTACATGTCTTTTTCATGGGTAAAGGCAGGAAAAAAAGCTGGATCCCCAGAGCAAGGGCAATGGTTCAGTGCTCCTCTCAATTGCCTCAAGATGGCGATACTAACTCATTCTATCAAGGAACCCAACTCAACTGGAAGAGTGGGACAAAGCGTATGCAAATATACAGACGACTGCTCTGAAGTTCAAGCTTAACCATTTTCTTCATTTCTTAAAAATTTTTACTTAAAACTTGTTTTTTCAATGGTTAATAAAGAGCTCAAATATTTAGCTAAGATGCCCCTTCACTGCTATTGAACTATATACAGCAAAGGTGTCAAACACAGCTGGGTGTGGCCCAGACCACTCCCTGCTGTGGTGTGAACCAGATTGAAATGCAATTGGGAAATATTTAACAAAATGAATAAAAATATAAGAAAAAGGTAACTTAATCAATATACAGCCCACGGGCATCCTTACATAGATTGGTGGCTCTCCTTTCTATCTGAGTTTGCCATCACCGATGGAGAATGACGCCTGCCACCATTACAGAAATCCTGGATGAAGGACATAATGAACTAGTATTTCAGTATCGTAAAGAGCTATGGCACTGGTATGGGTATGCCCTCCAGTGTTGCTTGGTCTCACCAATATCGTCAAATAGTAGCACATATTTGTATAGCGGCAGCGTGCCCCCATGCTCATGCCCCACGCCCTCTGTTCTGTAGCTCACTGTAACCTAACAGCATGCTGCCACCAGATGCAGGGCAATCTGCTTTTCACTACTTAAACCTCCTGAGGGAGAGAGACTGAGGGCAGCCAGGGAAGGGTTGAGGCCTGCTCCTCACCAAACAAGAGTAGGATGTGGGCAGGATGTTCTGGTACAGACTGTAGCAACAGCAAGGACACTGCTAAGCAGCTATCGGAGCATGTGGATCAGGTTGTGGTGCTCTGCTACTGTTGCTGGTGGGTGGGGTATTCAATAATCTCACCTTAGTAAAGGTTAGCTTTCTTAGATGGTAATTCATCAGGCAGTTTTCTCATGGGACTTCTCAGTGTCTAGTTCTGGAGAGAAAGGTTCAAGCACTTTATCTCTTGTGCATAATTCTTATCTTAGGTACAACAGAGAGTTTAAGAAAATTGGAAAAATATGTCTAGTCCTCCATCTTCTGGGATACATGATTTATATTTAAGTTGACCTCCCTCCCCAAAAGAATAAAAGATTCTTGAGGGCAGGGATTATTTCAATTTGTCAATGTATCTAAGCACAGGGCCTAATATATGATAGGGACTTAATAACTGCAAATTAAAAGCAAAGAAAGTGTTATTAATTATCTGGAACACTATGAGCATAAATGAAAGAACACTGCCTGAAAGCAAAGTTGACAGAAAAAAGGCAAATAAAAGCTCAACAGTCAGTGAGCATTCAGCACAGGGGCAAAGAGCCTTACGCACCTCAACAGTACCTCATGGTATCAGTATGGTACAGCTTAATATAATAATTAGCATTCACCCTTGAACTATTAGGCATGTGTTAAATTAGGTTCACACTTTCCATTTTTTAAAAATGCACTTAAACAGGGGAACTTCAGTTATCTTGAAAATCTTAAGTGGAATACCTTAGCCCCTGACTAGTTTTTAATCATTAGTCCCTGGTGGAGAAGAAAACGGCAAACCACTTGTATCTTTGCCAAGAAAACCCCAAATGGAGTCACAAAGAGAAAGACCTGATTGAAAAACAGCTGAACAACTGATGCCCAGAACAGTCAAACTCCTCACGCGCAGAAGAAGTCTGGGGAAAAGGCGATAAGGTAAGTGATACCTACTCTGTGGTCCAAATGTGCCCTCCACATTCCCCCGACATTGGAAAGTGGTTCTCCAAAAGGGAACTGGGGGCAGAGAAGGAAATATCTGGGAGAGACAGCAGACACCTAAGTAGAACTGGCACGATCCGGGGAAAAGAATGCTGAACCAGATATCTCAAGACAAACTGAGCCTCTGCTACTGTGGGATCCTGGGCCTAAGACCTTGGCCTCTTCTGACCTAAAGCTACGATCTTATCATCAGCAAAAGTGGCTGGAGAAAGGAAAAAGGCTGAGCCAAAGATTACATAACACAGAAGGAGGAGAAGGAAGTTTGAGCACTGCCCAAATCAGGTTAGCCCTAGACACAAGGGAGGGCTGGCATGGATAGAACAAAATAGAAAAAGACACTGGGAGCAGAAGACCTGTTAACATCTTGGTTAGAGAGTAACGACAACTGGCTTTATAAGGTAAGTAGAGTAAATATTACTATCCCTGTTAGTTACAGAAATAGGAATGCCATAGCCACAGAGCTAGGGTCAACCACCAAGATGCTGTTCCCCTGCACCAATTTCAAAATTTGGGGTTTAAGATGCTTAGTCAGTTAGATGTTCATATAAATACCAAAAGGTGTTCTACTTGAGAAGAGAGACAATGAATTAGTCATTTCTGGATCCTCTCAGTGAAGTGCACAGTACCTTAGATACAGGAGGTGCTCAATAAATGTTTTAATAAATAAATGTTTAAATAAATGTTTTAAATAAATAAATGATTAAAGCCTGTTCTCCAAAAAATTCCAAACTAGGTTCCTTAAATGTTTTCCTTGATACCTGTAGTTAAGAAAAGGCTTTCTTTAGTATTAAAGGCCTAATTTCCTCAACTGAAAGGACATCTCATAGGTAACATTACTTGTCAAAATAAACTATTTCAGTTGTCTCTAATATGGGGCAGTCATCTGATGAAGTTGACTTCAAAATAAACTCAGGAATGAATTTCATGGGTTTTGTTCACTAGAGTACTTAATTGCTTCTCATTTCAAAAAAAGCAAAGAAGACTAGAAGCTAAACTTGAGACAAAGTTGCAGAGTAGCTAACAAGAGCTCCTTCAAAATTTAAATAAACTTTAAAAGGTATAACTTCCACCCAAAAGAAGGAAGAAGTGAGGCAGGAAAGTCTATCTGCGATCTAAAGGAAAGAGCACTGGCAGAAGACTTGGGTTCAAATCTCAACCTAACCATTTACTGGCTGTGTGTGTCATCTGCCAAGCCTCTTTGTGTTTCAGTTTACTTGTCTGGAAAATGTGGAAGATAATATCTATACTATGTGCCTTGCAGAGGACCAGTTGTGAGGAACAAGTGACATAATGGAGGTGTGGTACAAAGCTATTATTAACAAACACTTCTTTTATGATCTCTATCATCTCCCAATGAAGCATGTATGTCTCTAAAGATGTTTTTTTTAAAACATGAACTAGCGCATTAACAACAACTTTCAAATTTAGAGGACTCAAAAGTTTTCCAATTGTTCCTCAAAATATGTGAAAAGTAGCATTAAAATACAATTAAGTCACAGACTAAAATATAAAATTTTGACAGTAGGCAATAATCACTTGAAAGTGCTATTATGCTAGAAATTCTACACTGCTAAGCAACTTCCCTCATCTTCATTTGTGTCAGAGATAATTAACAATAAATCGCACATGACTCTATTATCATTATGAAGAAAACACCAGGAAGTAACAGGTCACATTCATTTATATGAGGTTCTACTCATTTACTAAATTTCCAAAATAAGAAAGTGCATAGCATATCAATTATTCCCATTAATCATTTAGACCATGCATTAAATTTTTGAAAAAATAAAACAAAACACTGTTCTAGCTCAAAAAGAACTCAAGAAAGCTTAAACAAAGAGTGTCTAGCAACTAGGAAAATTTGGCATTTCTTCTGAGTGGACCAGCAGTAGGACTGTCAGGCTTACCGTGATTCTAAGCTTGGGTCAAGTGTCAAATCAAAAAGAGCCAAATGGCAACTCAATGTTGGAAGAACAGATTTCATTTGGATTCTGTTGAGTCATGCCCACTATATATCAATTCCGGGTCCAGGATGGTTTAGTCCAGTCCATTTAAAGTGAACAAACAGGAAGTTTCTGACAGTTTTTAAATGTTTCAAATTGCAGCTTTAATTTTTTTTAAAAAATGAAAAACGAAAAACAAAACAAAAATGAAAATGATCCCTCTCAACTGAATGGGTGATTCCCAGCTCTTCTTCCCTGTAACCCCAAGAGCATATGATATCTTAAACTCTGCAAGATCACTTTTGATTTTACCTTCAACACTAATAAAAGCTAACATATAAGCTTTATTGACTAGGGATGCAAAAATATACTACAGTTATCTGGATGCACAGAAATAAGCTGAATCACTAAAATGCAGTAACTCAAGACAGTATTAAGCCCTTGGGATCTTGTCAAATTAAAAAAATCTATTTTACCCATCTACAGGCCCCTGCTGGTCGAAGAGGAAGAATTATATAATGTTACCCAGGTACTGAAAAAATAATGGGAAAAAAGTTTTGAGATAACTGTCATCAATTATTTGAAGGTCTCTCATGTGGAAAACAGATTAGATTTGTTCTGTCTGGCCCCAGAGGGAAGAACTAGGAGCAAGAGGGTGAAAAGCACAGAGGCAAATTTAGGCTGATGTCAGAATAAATCTTCTAACAATTAGAACTACTGAAAAGAGGAACTGGCTGTTGTAGGAGAGTAGAAGTTTCTCCCCCACACCCCTGTCCCCACACTCACATACACATACACATACACCACACACACACACACACACACACACACACACACACATGCGGTCTTCAGGGAGAATCTGAATGATGATATGTATAGCAAGTATATTGCAGTGGGGCAGCTGGGTGGCACATTGTGTGCAGCACTGGATCTGGAGTCAGGAAGACTGGAGTTAAAATCTGCCTTGAAGTACTTAATAGCTGCAGGACCGTGAGTGACTCACTTGACCACTGGTTGCCTCAGTTTCCTCATCTGTAAAATGGGACAATAATGGCGCCTACCTCTCAGACTTGTGAGAACAAAAGGAGATAGGATTTTTAAAGCACTATATAAACACTAGCTGTTATTATTAGTGAAGGTTCTTTTTCTACCTTGGGTTTGACTAGAATAGTGGCGAAAATACCTTCCAATTTAGAAATTCTATAATTTTGAAATTACAAAAGAACTGGAACATGATGAAGTATAAAGATCAGTTTGTCATAAATCCCAATTTAAATGTGAACTCACTCAAGGAGAATGGATGCTTTCAGCAATGCCCTAATTTCCATTAACCTCACCTCCTTTGTGACAGGGTCAACAGCCTGAGATGCAAGCCATGCCTTAACATATGTATAGATATGGTTTACCTCCAAGTCAGTATAAGTTTTAACAAAGTCTCTCATGCTTTCCTTATGGACAAGATGATGACATGGGCCAGGCCTGGGGAACGTGTGCTACCAGGAAGTATGAAAACTCTGTCAATTGGGTTAGGAAAATATTTAGTAAATAACTACAGAAATGTCCCAAGAGGAATAATGCTAGTGAATGTGGACTGGAAAGAACTGCTAAGAAAGGAGGAGATGGAGTCAGGTAGGAAAGCCTGTTACGGAGCACCTTAAAAAAAAACAAACTGAAAGATCCAGGAAAAACTTCTACTGGAGAACCAAATGAATGGAGTTCAGATGAGAAACCCTTTTTCATGCTGTGCTGGAAAAAAAAAATGACAATGACCCAGTGAAAGATGAGCTGATTGGTCTCCACAGTGATTAGAAACTATGAACTGATTTCCAAGCAATGAAGCTACATAATTTTAGATGTGTCCTTTAAGAACAATGTTTACCAAATGTTATCACAAGACTTTAATTCCGCTTACAAGAACCTGTCTCTGTGAATTAGCCTCCTCTAGTCCTCTTATCCAGCAAATCCAAAGAAAAAAAGCTGAAGGCTGAACACAATATGCAGACATCTCTTTCAATAACTATACTGAGAAAAAATATTGTAGGTTGACAATGAGAATCATAACTTTATTATACTAAAAATGTTAGGCACAAGATAAATTTTGATTTATAAAAATTAGTTTCTTCTTATGCATAAAGGCATGATGAATTTCAGAATTTCCTTTCATTCATATTAAACAGGGGATACAAGAAGGTTTATTCAGAGTCAAGGCATATTCTCTCCAAAAGGTAAGTTTAAAACCCCAGGGCTGGGGTTTTATGGTTAAATTGATTTTAAAGTGATTGAAAGAACAGACAACCAAAACAGTCATTAATGGCAGGAGACACCTAGGGAACCTATGCTGGGTCCTGTGCTGCTCAGCACTTTTTATCAATGACTTGACTAAAGGCATAGATGGCACAGGCCTCAAGCTCTTACACACATCCCACGGCAGCTCTTCTTCTAAACCTTTATTCTCGTTCCCTACAACTGAAACCCCAACCTCAGCAGAGTACTGGATCTGCTTGATTGAGGAAAAAAAAAACCAAAACAAAACAAAAAAAAAAAACAAAACAAAAAAAACCCAGAAGCAATATACTGTTAAGTTCCTTCTTCGCTATTCAATACCTCTAAATACGTCTAGACCATCTCTCAATCTCTCCAACCTTGTTCCTCATTCTAAAGTGATCCATCTAGCCACCTCCTACTGGTAGTACTCTGAATACCATTCCCCCAAGTCTCCTCCCAGAGTCTGCCCCTTAATCCTTCTCCCTCTGCTCTCTTTCATGATATTACCTTCTCCAGGGACTCCACCTACCTATTTGACTTCAAACTTACAGTGATGGTTCATCCTCTAGATCAAGTCCACTAACCATGGGTGTCTCCCAAGGCTCTACCTTGGACTCTCTCTTCTCTTTTCAAAATATTCGTGTGTGTGTGCGTGTGTGCGTGTGTGTGCACGTGCGCACGCTATTTATTTATTTTATTTGGTGATCTCATCAGATCTCACAGATTCAATTAACCTCTCTATGAAAATGGCACCCAGATATACATATCTATGTATGTATGTACGTATAGATAGGTAGCTATCTCCCCAGTCTCTCCTGAGCTAGGCATTTTAAACTTAACATGTCAAAACCAGAACTTAACTCCCAAACTCCACCTTCTTCCAAGCTGCTTTATTACTATTTAGGGTACCAACACATACCCAGGTACCCAGGCTTGCAATCTTGGTGCCAGCTCATCCCAAATATCCAATCCGTTGACAAATCTTGTCATTCTACCTTCTCAACATTTCCTGAATACACTGCCTTACTCCCATAGCGACAAACCCAAGTGCAGGCTCTCATCATCTCTCACTTGGTTGGCTGCAAGGAGATCCGACCAATCTCCTTGCTTCTACTCCATCCCTGATCAATCCAGCCTCCAATGTACAGGTCTGATCTTGGGTCACAAGCCCTAGGAAATAACCTCTAATGGCTCCTTGTCCCATCTAGGTTGTGTCTGGCATGTAAAATACCTGATAATTTGGTCCCTTCTTACATAAGCAGAGCAAAGGGCAATGGTGAGGGACTACAGGACATATACAAAGGGCTGGAGGAACTTCAATGGCTATGGTAGGGCTGATGGTAAGGTTTAGTGCTCTCCATCTCATCAGAAGGAATGGAGCTATTGCCTTATCCAAGTTATATAGGCAGTTACTTACTCAGCCTGGACAAAGGAAGGGGAGAATGAATTATCACTGAATGGCAGTCTTTCTGGGGTGGCTTGACAGATCTTGTTAGTTTTGCAGAGGAAGGGAGTCTTGTTCATGTATGAATATGGACTGCTTAGCTTTGAGGGGGTCCTTTCCAACACAAATTCTTTGATTGTGAGGGAAGTGATCTAGGTTTAGGTAGACAAGTGGGATATTAGCTAAAATTCCATTTAAATAGGGCAATTTACTAAACATCCAACTGAAATTTCCAATGTATTTCTTCAATCCCTCCAACCAGATTCACTACACATCCAGGCAAACATCTTTTCCTGTGCTAATACTTCCTGTGTTTTCATTAAAATATCTCCAAGCTATAGCCATCGCTTAGCTTAACTTTTCCACCCAGTCCTTCCACTGTTTCTTACTATTAACAAGGGCTGCTGCTTCATCCTCTATCTCTTACAGATCCTAGATATTGAGAATTTTGCTTTTTATCCTTTACCCCCAACAACTGCCTTTTATAAGGGAGACACTTAATAAATGTTTGCTGAATTCCCTTTCAGAATGATCATTTCTCAGCACTCACTGGGATTACCCCCCAAGGACCTTTCTAATAAACTCACATAGCAAAAAAGAGAAGTCAGCACGCTCTTGGCTTCATAAGACTCCTTTCAGACCTTCCTTCTGCTGCTCCATCCTCCTTGACATCAGAATATAACTCAGAGTCTACTCTCAACCCCAAATTCTACCATCTTTGGCAATGTGAACATTTACATTAATGGTCCTTTTAACACATTTGCCTTCCAGTTCAGTCTCCACAACTCACATCACCACCATCTCTACTCTATCTTTTTTGTGAGATCTCCAGTCCTTCAATTTCATCTTTTTTCTCCTCCATTATTCCTATTAGAGATTCACTTTTCTACCTTTGGCCTTGATCTAATAGTGAGCCCATAGATTTAACAAGGCACTTCAGTGTAGTCCCCATGGTTTGAACAAAGTACAACCCTTCCTCTATGAATTCCTATTCCCCTTCTCTATTCTTAGTACCAGACTGCTCAGTGCTATTGGAGGAGGTAAAGAAAACAAGCTAATTGTTTCCACTCATGACCCTGTATGAGTATGTTCCTGTTTTTACTGCCTTACATTTAAATAGTACTTTGGGATTTACAAAAACGCTCTCTCTATATATTCTATCATGTAATATTCATACTGTCACAGTGAGGAAGATAGTGCAAATATTAATTTGCAGATGAGATTCAGAGAAATTGTGACATGTGCTATAGCAAAACAGGTTTGGGTGGAAGGGCTGGAATATGAACTTAAGTGTTCCAAGTCTAGAGCTTTTTCCATTGTATGACACTGTTTCACTTTTATTTTTAGGGGAGGCAATATGAGAGAGAATGGAGATGGGGAACTGAGTTGTGAATCCCTGTCCCAGCTTTGCTGATAACCTGTCATGTATAAATAACTTCATTGCTCAAATCATCAGCTTCCTCACTTCTAAAATTAGAAAGTTTAATGGGCTAAGCTAGCCCTAGCCTTAAATGATCCTTATAACAATCTTTCGAAGAAGCATGGCACAGTGAAAAGAAAAAATACTATTAGGTTAGTATGTTTTAAAATGGCCAAAAAAACTTATTGGAGGACTTTCAAGAAAAAAGAGAAACGGATTTATATGAAACAGCTGAAATAAGAAGAGTTAAGTATGACGTCTTCTGACGGCTCCCTTCTGGTTTTTAGCATGTCCAACAAAATCTAAAATAACAATTCAAAGCATAATCAAATATAACGGTAGTAGCCTGATAATGAAGCATGCTTCTCTCTTCTCAGAGGAACAGATGAGAGCCACCAAAGGAGGCATATATCTCAATATACAGTCAATGTTCATATGTTCATACAGTTTGTTGCAAGTGAAAGGTGTCATGGGGAAGGAGATGGGAAAGCAATGCCAAAAAAAAAAGAAAGAAAAAAAATAGTTCAGAAGTAAAAACAGATGAACAGGACACTTTTGACACCACGGTGTTAAATTTAATATACATTAAGTTTCTAGTTTCATATATAATCTCCTTTTTATGATCTCTATATATTAAAATGTAAATGCTTTCTAAATTCATAAAAAAAAGACAAAACTTAAAAAACACTTAAAAGGCAATCAATTTCAAATAACCCCAAAACCTACAAAAACTCTACCTAAAAGAGAACGATAGAGGGGTTGGGAGAAGACCAGGGCAAAAGACTTTATCAAACAGAGTGGCTTGCTTTCTTTAAAATAAAATTGATTTAAACATTATTAGATATATACTAGCTAAAGCATACCAATGGGGCAACTTGGCAGGATTAGGAAAAAAATTCTCTTATTTACCATATTGACTTTTGATATCATTAAAGGTTAAATCTTTCCCAAAAAGACTGAGCACCGAGCAACACTAGGGTTGCAATGACAGACCAAGCACAGGGCAAACATACATACATATACACATATGTGTGTGTGTGTATATATGTGTAGATAGATACACACACATATACATATACATAGGTACATATTTTAGTTCTCAATAGCTTTACAGAGGAAAGCCTCTGCCTCCATGTAAATCACATTAAAATTACACAAATTCAACCCAGAATAAGTGATTCCTGCACCAATATTTGAGATTATAGGAATACTGAGCCCCAGGTGATTAATTAATTAAAAATTCCACCACCATAAATATGCATAGCATTAACTTTAGGGTTTTCCAAGCCTATAAACAAGGATAATCTCCTCTGATGTTCAGAAAACTCATGAAGTACATTGTAAAGTGATGTTCACAAGGACTTATTAGATCACATCAGAATCTAACGGGAGGAATATAACCCAAATATCGTCCTGAAATTTCAGGATAAATTACCTACTCCAAAGATTTTAGGCCAGTTCAGAATGAGAAAACATTTACTTCACTCTACAATCAACACGTAGTCTCTCCCTTTTCTAACCCAAGAAAGAAATCCTCCTTTTTCTATTGGTGTTTACGAGACTTACTGTGTTGAGTGCATTGAGTGTGGTGTCATCCCGAGAGGCAGCAACACAGCCATCCTCAGTGGAACCTCCGTCACACATTCCCGCAAAAGCCGCCATGCTCCTTCATAGGAAAAAACAGGGAGAGGGAAAGCAGAAACCTTTAACCCTTTGTTTACCAGACTATATTTTCATTTGTATCAACCAGCCTGCAACTGGATATCATTCCCATGACAAACTAGAGTTCTCAGGGGTTTCTGACTCTTTTGTGGATATCAATTGAAGGTAATGATACTCATTCTGATATAATACCAAGGCAATCTTTCCACCATACAAAGCTAATTTCATTTTGGGGTATCTATGTTTTCTCTTTCTAGGGTCCACTAATACTAAAGATTCATAATTTTAGCTGGGATTCCATTGGTTAGTTAAAGATATTTCTATAGTTGTCATTCTATGAAGTCAAATATTCTCTGATGTTCCCATGAATAAATGATCTACTGTTTGACTATCGAAGGCTATTTTCCTATATACTGAAATAATTCCTAACATCCCTCTCCCCAAATTTAGCAGTCTTCTTACACTTACTCTCCCAATAGGTACTCTTCAATCCAATAAGACTAGCCTTCTAGTTGTACCACCTTCCCCCCCCCCCACCCCCGCCAAAACACTCTGGGGATTTTCTCTGGATGACTCCCATACCTGGAATGTCCTCCCTCCTCACTTCTACCTACTACCTATTGTCAAATCCCAACTAAAATATCCTCTTTCTGTGGAAGCCTTCCTCAATTCCTCTTAATTCTAGTGCCCTTTCTCTGTTAATTATTCCCTGTTTATCCTGTATATAAGCTTGCTTTGTATATATTTGTATATTGTATCCCAAAATCAATTGTAAGCTCCTTGAGGGCAGAGACTGTCTTTTGCCTCTCTATGTGTCTCCAGGATTTAGCACAAAGGCTTCCACATAGTAGTAGCTTACTGACTAACTGACTAGTTATGGACAACTCATTCTTTTTTTTTTTTTTTTTTTGGATAGGTCATATGGTTGGAAAGGTTTTTCTTCAAACACGTTTCAGCTGACCTTTCAGCATCTATCACCCAATGCTTCTAGTTTAGAGCTCTGGGGACAAAAAGAGGACATCTGGCCCTGGGCCATAACACAGCTCTGATGATCTTCACGAGGCTTATGTTTTTCAAATCTCCTTGGTTGCTGATAGATATTCATATAGTAGGGAATAAACTTCAGTACATTTCTTCTTCTTTGGATGCCCAAAGTCCTTGAATTGCAGTGCCCCAGGTAATAACACAACATTTTAGCCCTGATCTCACCAGAGTAGATCTATCTACAGAGTAGGACTATCACAAGGGCTAAATATAATGCCTCTCAAGGCAACCAACAATGGCATTTTGTCTTTTGCTTGTTTAGGGTTTTTTTTTTTTTGGTTTCCATGTTACACAGTTGACTCAAACTTAACCTGTGCATCATTAAAATTCTGATAACTTTTTGGACAAATTTTTGGATGCTCAAAGTCCTTGAATTACAGTGCCCCAGTTAACAGCATAACACTCTACCCCTTGTCTAACCAAATCTGGGCATAGCAGGACTACCCTATCTCAAGACCTAGATATAATACTCAGGGTAAACTAAAATTGCAATTTTTTATTTGTTTTTTGAGGGTTTCCATGTTATACAGTTGACTCAAACTGAGCTTATACATCACTATAATTCCAGGACCTTTTTAGATAAATTTTTATCTGGCTGTATTACCCCCATTTCATACTTCTGACGATTATTTTAACACAAATCTAAAATGTTATACTCGTCATTGTTAAATGTTTTCCTTTGTATATTCTGCCCAGCTCTTGTATCCTTACAGCTCTTTTCTGACACTGCATCATCCAGTGCAGCAGCACTCCCTCCCTACTAGCTGTCAATCACCTTTGACTTTGATGATTATCCTCGCTATTCCTCTAGATAAAATGTTAACAGGACCAAGGACACATTTCTGACTCATTCCACTAGAAGGTAATTAATACCAGTCAAACCTTCCTACTAGACCAAAGATAGCAAAAATCCACATTAACGAAGGACTTTGAGGGTTTGCAAAGCACTTTGCTCACAAGAAGGTGCAAGTATTTCCTCACTTCCCAGCTCCTAACCAGACCCCTACACTCCTCTTCCTCTTCTCTTCACCCTTTGGGAATACTCTGAAATACTGTCCTTTCCCCATTAGGATACAAGGTCCTTGAGGGTAAGGACTAACCTGGTATCCTTAATGCTAATGAATACGTAAAGAATAAATTCTCCCCCTCCCCTTCTTTTCTCCCTCTCTGATTCCACTTCCAACTCCCGCTACATTAATATTTACAGAACAGAAAACAGGATCAACAAGGTGAAGCAACTTAGCAGGTCTTACCATTAACCTAATCTTAACCCTAACCCTCTATCCAAGTTCCTTCAGGGCAGAGACTGTGTGTCATAGTTTATCATTATATGCCTATGGCCTAGAACACTACCCTGGATATATTAAATGCTTATATAGTATAAACATAAATGTTTATTGAATTGAATACATTATATAGGTACTTTAATATACCAAAAGTAAATTCATTTATTTACACTTTTTTTTTTTTAAAGATACTGACATTCAATCTACCTCTGGCCTAAATAAAAAAGGAAAACCAAGTAAAAAAGAATAGCTTCTCTGGAGCACCAAATTAAAATGTACTTGGAAAATGTTTAACAAAATAAATAAAAATGCACTGTATGTACTTATGAGGTACATACTGTTGGCATAGGTAATGCTCATTCATGGTTTTCTAAGTCAATACATGGCCCCCTGCTCTAGCACAGTCATCTGGCAGACATAAGCATTTTCACTTTGTAATTGATGTTGACTTTTGCATTCTACCACATAAAGTTATGCTTGCCACACAACCTGGTCTGGTTCTGTACAGAGGTTGCGTATTAAAATGGCAAAGCGATACATAATAACAGAAGTTTGGGTATGCTGCAATTTGCCAACCAGATTTCTTCAAATCAATTGAAATCATCTTTTTTCCCCCTGAATGATCATTCCAGAAGCTGGCAAAAACACTTAAAAGAATTATGGAACTTTAAAGTCACTGAAATAATTTCTACACAGTCATTCTCTGAGTATTCACATGTTGATGATTACTAATTTTATAGTAAACATGCTATAATGTCTACCTATGATAAACATTTTATTTAATGGACATTTCATTATCAATTATAATTTAATAGAAATAACAAATTGGAAAGGGATCATGATATTATGGATAAAGAGCTAGTCACAGGCAAAAATGTCTGCACTCAAGTTCTTCCTCTTACACATACAAGTTACACATCCTTGGCCAACTCACTTAACCTTTCTGTGCCCCAGGCAAAGTTGTAGGGCAGACAGAGATTGCTTAGATACCATAGAAATTACAGGTCCAACGAAAGAAATTACTATAATGAAAATGAAATAGTAGAATTTTTATGGCTTGAAATGGCCTTAGGTATAAAGTAAAACTCCCTCATTTTTAAAATAAAGAAACTTAAGTCCAAAAAGGAAAATGGATTGTCCAAAGTCACCCAAGTAATAAGGGTAACTCCAGCATACATCCTGAGCCACATATCAGGGACACACTGCTTCGATTACACCACAGTTGATATTATAAGAAGGTGTAATAAAGCTATACTAATTCCTGGCTCTCAAAAGAATGTTAATGAATAGCTTTGTGATAGGGTAGAAATAAGTTTAAACTTTTGCTCTACCCACAGGTATTCATAGGATTGCAGATTTAGAGCAAGAAAAGATCTTCATAATAAACTATTCCAATTCTCTCATTTACAGATAAGGGAACTGGAACCCAAAAGGAAAAGAAGGAGAAGGAAAGGGAAAATGGGACTCTCTCCTACAAGCTGATTCTGTGAGTTGATCAGTGCACACTGCAGATACTGATACAAAGCACTATCATATTAAGCTTCAACATATGATCACATCTTGGAGAGGTAACACTATCTACTGCTGACATTCCAAGGAAGGTTTAAATGGCGAAGCAAAATGCTTCAGTGATCCCAGAAGGTAAACATGAAGGTTAAGAATATCCTCATCTGTAATTTTATTTTAGAATTTCCCTTTGGAAAGAAAGTTCTAGGATAGGATTGTGAAAAGGAAGCACAACAAGGAGAAGAATTCACTCAGAAAAATGAAGACGTGGAACCAAACTCATTTCAACTTTTAGACAACAGAGTATTTCTGGCTAGTCTAGAAGATGAGGTCCAAAATGGAGGTTATAAGGAAAATTTTGCTATAAGCAATTCCAATGATATCAGAAACACTCTAAGTACAACACAGGAGTTTGATTTTTAGCCAGTTAGGAGCTATACCAAGTGGTCGCTGAGAAACCTTCCAAATCAGAAATTCTCCGATGGAGTCTATCAAATCCCTCCCCCTAAAATGTCCCAGCACTTTCTTTATATTTAACTTAGAATCAGAAAACAAGAGTAAACTTAGTTGTTACTACCTTGCTGCCCTCAAATACATAAGTAAGTCACAGTCATTAACTCCAGGCATCCAAACCAGTTCCTCATGCTGGGTCACAGTGTCACCATCTGGGGAAGGAAATGGCTGCAATTCGGGAAGTTTGGCCTAGAAAACAAGGACACAAATTTCAAAAGGAAGACACAAATTAAACCTTACTAGGAAGGCCTTTACAAGAGATATCACCTTTTATGGAACTCACTGAGTAGTTCCTATACAAGAATCACAGTAGTATCTTGAGTCAAATTAAATATTTGTAAAGCATTATATAAATTCTAATAATAATAAGTTCTTATAACCTAGCAAAATACCTTACACATAGTGGGCACTTAAGAAATGCTTGCAGAATTCTAAAAGACCTGATATTGTACTAAGTATAAACATAAAATAGAAAAATTTTAAAAGTTCTATGAACCACCTACTTAATCTCTATTTAAGTGACAATCAAACTATTTCCACTTATCAAAAGGAAAACCATTACCATCATTTATGAATGAACTAAAAATGGATTCTTATAAATGAAGAATTCTGAAAATATAAACATCTCAAGAGACATGTGGCATTTCTAACAACTAGATTTTAAAAAAGGACAAAGTGCTTATTATATATATAACATAATTATATATAATATATATTTATAAATTATAAATGAAATAATCTTTAATAAGAAGCACAAAGTTGAAACAATATCAACTTTTTTAAAATGTCTTGAACAAATTATTTAAACTACAACAGATGAAACCAAAGAAATTTGATGAAAGATTTATTGAAATAAAACAAAATAAATTAATGGATACAATTAATGAAATTAGTCATTCAAAGTATCAGGAAAAGAAATGATTTTGGTGGGACATGGGGACAGACTCTTTAAGTCTTATGACTATCTGTTAACATAAGACATTTTTTGGCAAACAATATATATACACTCAAGCTAACAATCACAAACCACTGGCGCACAGATCTTTTTTGTTTCTTTATCTCTCCCTGCCCCCCATTTTATTTATTTTTCCCTAGAAACACATAAAATGTGTTTGTCACTGAAAAATATATGTACTACTCTTTGAGGGGGTTGGGGGTAACAGCAGGGGTAGGCTGAGGATTGGGGTGGGAGTGGTATATGTAAGATTCGTACCCAAATTAATCCTAATTTTTCATTCTAGAAGTAAAATGTTAAATTATTAATGAGCTCTCTAAAGGGTTTTTTTCAACATATGAGTAAATTATGAAGGAGGCTGATTTGGCAGAAAGATCCATGAAGTGAAAGGCATGAGTTTAAATCTCAGGTCTGTTACTGACAACAATGGTGAGAAGCACAGTGCTCAGGATTAAGGAAATGAGTCTTATACTGTCCCCTTTAATCAGAATACACAAAAAATATTGTATTTTAGTTTAGAGAATTGCATTGCAGAAAGGACAGCGATATAGTGGAGGGTGTCAAGAGGGAGGTATTAAGGATGAAGGTCCTGAAGATGGAAGTCATGGGATGTATAATAGGTTAATTAAATTTATTCTGCCTAGCTCCAGAGGGCAGAACTGAGAACAGTAATTATAAACTGAAGAATGGAAAATTTAATCTTGCTATAAGGAAAAAAAATCTTAACAATTAAAACTATCGAAAAATGGAGAGAGCTGCTTTGTGAAACAGGGGTAGGGAGAGGAGAGAGCCACCCTCATTGCAGGATTACGAGGAAAACTGATGAATATTTGTCAAGCATATTATAAAAAGGATTCTTATTCATGCTCTCTCTCTCTCTCTCTCTCTCTCTCTCTCTCTCTCTCTCTCTCTCTCTCTCTCTCTCTCTCTCTCTCTCCCCCCCCTTCCCTCCCCCGCCCCCCACAGAGGGAAGGGGAGGGGGGGTGGTTATCCTCAGTGGTTGCTGAGTTCATTTCACTTTGGAGTTCTATAACTATTAACAAGTCACTTCATTTCTGAGTTTATTTATTTGTAAAATGAAATAGTTAGACAAGATTATCTCTAAGGTCTCTTGGTAACTCTAACCCTGTGACCAAACCAACAGAAAAAAAAAGTAGTGCTGAAAAAAAAATGCAAATACAGTGACTCATATCATTATTAAACACATCAAATACTTCCTAAAAAACAACCACAGTACCTTCCAGTTTAAAAAAAAAGTAAAGCAAAATTGTCACAGTGGTTTTTATTAGGACTAATTGTCTACTCTTTTTTCCTACAGTTTTCTGAATTGAGTGCCAGGTACAAAATTCATTGAGATAGGTTTATGATCTGAAACTGAATCTTAGGAACAGTTTTACACAGAAGCACTAGAAAGAGCCCAGAGATGGAAACCAGTAAACTTAGATTTTGATCCTAGCTCATTTACTATTTATGGAATTTTAGGGAAGTCAATTAATTTCCCTTAACCTCAGTTTCTTCACCAGCCAAAAGGGTAAAAGATTCCCTGACATGCTTAATTGCTAGAATAAAAGGGCATGTGGTACAACTGGACTGGGAATCTAAGAGGCTGAATTGAGGTTTTCAATCTGCCCCTAACCTGGCCCCATGTGACCTCATAAAAAAAAAATCACTGAATCTTTCTGGTCCCACATTTTCTCTTCTGGAAAACAAGGAGGCTAGACCAGCTGGACTCTTCTGGCTCTAAATCGACATAATCTTTTGGTCTGTTATAACACATTAAATGTGAAAGTGCTTTGGAAAGGGAAAAGCACCAAACACATACAAAGGAGCAGTTTCTTAGTCGTCAGGTTAGAAAATATTTTTTGATAATAAGACACAACAGCTTGGGCATGACTATTTATTAAAATAAAAACTATTTGTTCTTTAATGAATGAATGAAGAAGCGCTAATTACAAGCTGTTTACCAAGCACTGTGATATATGCACTCTGGATACAAATATAAAATGAAAGACAGACCCGCCACAAAGGAGTTTACATTTTAGTAAGATGAAAAAATAGATCAAGGAAATGGTAAGTGGAGGAAGGGTAATTTTGATATGATATTAATCAAAAACATATAGAACCCTAAAATGCTGACTTATAATTTTAATAAAGAATACAAGGTCCAAAAAACTTTTTAATAAATCAAATCTACTTCATTTGTAAAATTTAAGGTTTGTGAAGTACATCAACTCATCTAAGGTCCATTTTTCTCCAATCAGTAACCTGCAAGAAAACCTAAAATAAAGATTTCAAAATTTAAATCTGTAACACTATGACAATGATTTTTAACTTTTTTTAAGGTATAGGACAACTGCAAGTTCATAATTCTGCTACTGGGAATTGGCTGGAGGCAGATACTGGACCTGATGATCTTCAAAATTCATGGTTCCCAATGATGAAATCAACTGTGAAACTCACAGCATATCAGTACTCCCTGCTATGGGGCCCGCCCTCCTTCTGACTGGAGTGGATGGGGCAGGGGGCTGCACACTGGAGAGCTCCTCCCACATATGCTACCATTGAAAAAGGGCACCCAGAGAATTCACCTCATTATTTCCCACCTAGGTACCTTCTTGGTCTCAATGATCTCTGGAAGCTCATAATTCCCAAAGATGGAGTCAACTCTGAAACTCTCACTTTCTCAGAAAAAAATCAGATCCAGGCTGCATGATTTTACTGCCCTGTGCCACGTTTTCAGCTTCACTTTGTATGTTGTCTCCTTCATTAGACTGGGGGCTCCTTGGTGGCAGGATCTGTCTTATGCCTTTCTTTGTATCCCCAGTGCTTAGTCTAGTTCCTGGCACATAGTAGGCAGTTAATAAATGCTTAGTGAGAAAGCAGAGGAAGCAAACATTGAGAGGGTGTCAAGAGGGAAGATACTGAGATAAATAGGAACCAAGATAGATACAAAGACAAGTAAAAGAAGATGGGGGGGGGGGGCGGGTCAGGGAAACAAGAAGGAGAATTCTTGTGAAGTATTACAGAAGGCAAAAGTAAGGAGGGTGACACTAGAAGACAGACAACTGCTGTACTGCCTCCCTCAAAACCTCAAGCTCACTATAAAAACACTACTATGGTACTTAAATCAGTGCACACAATTACTAGGTTCTTTTGGAAGTAACTCTCTACTGTCCAAAAGACCAATTCTGTGAAAAGGGAAGCAGCGAGTTTCAGCTAGAGTAACAAAAGAGCTGCCTTGGTTGCTGGTCTTCACCTAAGCTGGCCATTTGTGAACCTGGTTCCTTTGAACAGAAGCACTGATTTTATCAGCCAGTTCATCACCACTGCTTCAGTCTTGTTGCCACTGGAGAAATGGAGCAGTCAGTGGGAGGTGGCCTTTCTCCTGTCCAAGTCTAACACCTTTATGTGGAGCTTTCCTATGCCTCAGTTTCCTAATCAGTTAATTAGAAAGGATAATAGCACCTACCTTCCAGGTTTGTAGTTAAGGATTGAAAGACAGAATTGACATAAACCTTAAAGAGCTACATTCTTCTGGGCCCTGGATCCAACAGATAGAAATCTCAACGATCCCCTTTCTCTGTGAATTTTGCCACTTCTTCCTATCAACTACTTAGGGTGCCTAAGTCCATAAAAATCTCTTCTACTGACTCCAGCATCCTTTGTCTACAGCTTCTAACAATACTGACTGCTTTATTCTCCTGAAAACTCTATCCTTTGAAGCTTGTAACAAAGCTTTCTCTTGGTTCTGTAAGGCCATTTTTATTCTCTCTCTACTCTCCTCATGTGTTGACTTCTTCAGCTTCCACGGACTTAACTATCATCACCAGGTAAAAATATGAAGTAATTTACAAACCTATGAAGCACAAGTCTGTTTTCTGACCACAAGTTTCCTATCTTCAACTTTCTACTAGATATTTCAAAAAGAATGTCTGATAGGCATCTTAAACTCAACTTGAACAAAAGAGAATTCATTCTCTTTTCCCTCAAACTCATCCTCATCCACACCTTCCACTTTCTATGGGGGAACCATCAACTCTGTTAGTGGTCTTGACTCCACATGTTTAATCGTTTGCTAAATCTTGTCTTTTTTCTTCCACAATATCTCTTGCATTTGTTCCTTTATTTTTATAAAGGTAAGTACCATCCTACTTCAATTCCTCATCTTCTCTCACCTGAACAAATTACAAGAGCTTCCTAATTGGTTCCCCTGCCTCAGGCCTCTCTTGACTCTAATCCATCTTCAAATGCATACCTACCCATGTTGTTCTCCTACTGAATAAGCTACAAAGACTCCTATTGCCTGTAGGATCAAATATAAGTGCATGTGTTTGATTTTTAAAGCCATTCTCAATCAAGCCCAAAGCTACCTTTCCAAAGGTTTAAAATAGTCCTTCCCCTGCCACACAGCAGAACCTGGCCAAACCGGCCTCCTCACTGGTCTTCACCCACAGCACTCCATGATCTCTCATTTCAGTGTCTTTGTGCTGGCTGTTTACCCATACCTGGAATATGCTGCACCTCATCTCCATCTCTCAGAATTCTTTGCTTTCGTTTAAACTCAGCTAAAGAGAGACTGCCTCTATAAAGGCCTTCCTGATTCACCCAGCTTTAAGTACTTTCTCTTTGCTAAATTTTTATTTTGTGTTCACTTATCAAGGTACATGAGAGAGAACAGAAGCTCATGGAGGGCAGATGCTATTTGACTTATCTTTGACTTGCCAATACCTAGCAAACAGTGGATACTTAAGAAAGGCTTGACTGATTGGCTAACTACCAAAATTTGCTTTACCTGATGACTGGGTCCAACACGGATTTCCCCCTGGGTGCTGTTCAGTCTCCTGTCAAGGAAATCAGACAGTCAATCAAAGGTACAACAGTTTTAATACAAATCTTCACATCCAAATGGATAAAAATATAAATATCGGTAAGACAAAAGGGAATGGTGGGGTTTTTGAATCTGTATTCCCAGTGCCCGGCACAGTTCCCTGCAAACAGTAGGTAACTAATAAAAGCTTATTGGATTGGCTTTTCAGCCAGAAAATGAACCATTATAACAAAATGTCTAAGAGGGGAGGCCCCTGCAAAATGGACCGAAGCTTTTGGTTGCTGCTTATAGTACCTCAGCCCCACATCTCCAATCCAGCCCCTCATGGGTTCCCTCAGAAAACTTCATAGGACATTTTCCTTAGTGACATAACAGCGCACACACAAGTGAATCTTGGGGTACTTGGACAGTCCTTTTTTTTGGACCCATGCTTCAGAGATTTGGACCGGCACATTCCCTAAGTCAGTGTGTCTGAGATCTGGTGTACTCAGTCTGGAAAAACTGATAAAAGAAATAATCATCATTGTCTCTTGCCCTCCATAAATCTATCATTTAGTTGGGGAGATGGCACGTGAACTTAGAATGAAACAAACAAACCACATGGATCAATATTACCACAAGTACAAAATATGAGAAATACGATCTGTAAGAGTAAAGGAGATGGAAAAAAGAAAACAGATCAGTCAGGCTGAATTATTCAGAGAAACATTCCTGGAACAAGCGTTTTAAATCAGGTTGAGATATGGTGAATGGCAGAATGGAATAGAGGAGATCCCTGAAAAGAGGGGGTGATCAGCACACACTAAGACAGTAAACAGCATAAAATAGGATAGAAGAGAGGTTCTACTTTGGGAAAGGGTGCCAGATAATTTTGGAGAGGAACGAGGAGAAAGAGAAAACAACCAGTAAATAAATTCTGTGGATGGCAAAGTGGGAATATAGAATATATAAGATAACATGAGGAATAAAAAAGAGCCTATTTATACAAAATATCCATTTTTTTCATTTATAATCCCAAAAAAATGAAATTACAGATGATTTAAGATCATATGCTTCCAGTGATCTGCAAGCAATACAAAGCAAAATCAGTTGAATTAGAACAGTAAACACCATGATTACAACTGCTGTTTAGAAGAGAAACAAAACCAAAGATAATGGAACTGAAGACTCAAAAGGGGATGCTGACCAAAAGATATTTGTAAGTTTATTTTGCCTATAAGCTCAGAACATGATGACTATGATTATACAAGAGAGACCAGTCCAAAAATTAATAAAGGATAACCCAAATGGATTTTAAAGTACCTATTATATTAACAATAATATACAACTGTATTATCGAGTCACTGAACATATATATTGTTTTTTCTTTCTCATGGTTCCTCCCATTCATTCTAATTCTTCTACACAACATGACTAATGTGAAAATATGTTTAATAAGAATGTATATGCAGAGCCTATATCAGATTGCATGCCATCTTGGGGAGGGAGGTGGAGAAAATTCAAAATTTATGGAAGTGGATGTTGAAAGCTAAAAATAAATAAATTTATATTAAATAAAAAAAAAAGAATGAGGGACAACAACCAACCACCCTGACAGAATAATAGCTAGTGTGTATAGATTGCTTTAAGGAGTGCAAAGCACTTTATAAATATTATCTCATTTTATGCTCATGACAACCCTAGTGCTATTATCATCCCCATTTTACAGATGAAGAAACTGAAGCGGACAAAGCTGAAGGGTTTTTGCCCAGGGACAAACAACTAATGTGTATCTAGGGTTGAATCTGAACTCAGGTCTAACTGACTCCAGGTCCATCACTCTATCCACAGCCCCACCTGACTTCCTTATGTAAGCTCCTTGAAAGAAGGGATAGTTTCTTTTCTTTATTTGTATTCTGAGTACCTGGCATATAGCAAAAATTTAATACATTTTTTAATAAACAAAATACTTCAATATTTTTCCCTTAACAACCTGTAAAATACAAGGTAGGGGATGTAGTAGATAGGACAAGTACTACTATTTTCCTCTTACAGATGAAGAGACAATACACTGAAAGAACTTGAACACAGGTTTTCTCATTGTAAACCAAAGAATGAAACCAAACTCATTATATGAGAATATATTAACATTTATGAAACAACTATAATTCCAGTTATCATACATTTATCAATCTCCTATTACAAATTAACTATGGTGCAAGGTACTGGGCAATAAAAAAAAGGGAAGCATGGTCCTTGCCTTCCAGGATTTTATAAAGCAAGAGAAGAGAATCACCCATGTACACAAATAAATATGATACATGGCAGATTATGACAGAGACAAAGAAAAGATTGAGATAAAGTAGTCTAAGAAAATTTAAGGACGGGCAGGTGGTACCTGAGCTGGGTTATTAGCAATGAGTAGATTTCAAGGGGGAAGAGGTGAGGAAGAAATGTCTTTCAGGAATGAAGTAGTGACTTTCAAGCACAAACAAGCAATGTCCTCTGTGTATAGACAGAGGCACAATAATGCCAGATAAGATTAAAGAATAGTTCATTCTACTTAACTGGAATACAGTGTGTATGAAAGACTGAAGAAAGAGTAAACAATAGGCAAAGAAATATTTTATCCAGAAGGAAAAAGGAACCACTGAAGGTTTTTGAGCAGAGAATTGCCATAGTCAGACTTGTGCATTAAAGAAACTTACTTCAGCAGCTTTGTGAAATATAACAGGGGTCATATCATTAAGTGTGCTCTAAGTTGCCATGGCTACTCCCAGGGAAGCATGTGCTCATGTCTAAGACTTGTTGCTTTGGAATGATGCCACAAATTCGGTTTGGTCATATGGTTGGATTTAGAAAGGAGATATTTAGATCTCGGTATACACAAGAGATATGGAGATAAAAATGACAAGATCTGGCAACTGATGGCATATGTGGAGTGAGTGACAGTGAGAAGTCAAAAATGACACAAAAGCTATAAATGTGGGTGAATGGTACAACATAGGCATCATTAACAGAATATAGGAAATTGGTTAAGTAGAGTGGTTCTAAGATGGTTCTAGGAATATGAAGATGAACTTAGAGGGCTCTACGATGTTAGAGAAACAAAAGTATAAATAAGGCAGGGAAAAGAGTCTTCGCAATCACAGGGCTTGCAAACTAGTAGAACAAAATAGAATACATTCAAAATTAATGTATTTAAGTACATAAAAGAGGCCCAAGCAAATTAAGATAAAGAGAGAACAACCATGACTGCTGGGGGTGGTGAGAGCTGTTACAAATAAGGTAGCTTTGAAATAGGCTTTGAATAGGATTTTAACTGACTAAAAAGATATCATAGTATTCCAGGCATAGGGTACAAAGGGAAAGAATAAATAGAGAAAAGGAGACCTAAACTAGAAAAGCAGGATGATAAAAAATTTATGGTAGGCCTAGAATACCTAAGAGTTGTGAATAGCAAAAGAAGAAATTATTTAAAGATTAGTGAAAGTAGAAAGTCCAGTCCTGAGATTAATACAATATTCAAGGCAAGTGGCAGACAGGTCACATAACAGGGTGAGAAACAGTGAGATGAGAGTAGATGGATGTATGATCTGGGAGCCCAGTTTTGGCCGCTGAATCTGAGGTAATATTACAGAAGGCTGTGAGGCAGTTCAAGACGTAGGTCTAAAACTGAGGGCTAGAGACACAAATTTAAAGAATCACCTATATAGAAATCTTAAGTGGAAGGAGAATGAATGACAAAATACTGAAAAATACTACCAGTAAGAGGTGAGGGAAGAGTCAGCCAAATGGTTAGAGAAGTTGGACAGTAAGTTGAGAATTAGGAGAATGCAGCATCTTAGAAACTGAAAGAAGAAAAAAACAGAGGAAGAGCTAATGGACACATTAGAGCTATGGGGCAGTGAGTGAGTGAGTGAGTGAAAAAAAGCTAAACTGGGGCGGAGCAAAGATGGCAGCGGGAAAGCAGGGACTTGCTTAAGCTCTCCTCCAGATCCCTCCAAACACCTGTAAAAAATAGCTCTGAACAAATTCTAGAGGGGCAAAACCCACAAAATAGCAGCGGGAAGCAGGCCCCCAGCCCAGGGCAGCCTGAATGGTCACTGGGAAAGGTCTATCATATGGTGCTGGGAGCACAGCCCAGTGTGGGCTGTGCCAGGACCAACCAGACCAGCAGCCGGGCAGAACAGGCCCTAGCACTCCGAACCAGTGAGCTGTGGCAGTTACCAGACTTCTCAATGCACAAATACCAAAGACAACAGAGTAGGTTAGTGGGAAAACTGCTGGACTAGGTTAGAGAGCGGTCTGGCCCCAGCCCTGGAGTGGCAGAGGTGGTGGAGCAAGGGCAGCAGCAGGAAGCTCCTGCAGCTGCTTCCAGAGCTCCAGCTGTAGCTACTTCTGGCCACAGGCCCACACGGTGGGAGGAATCAAGAGGCAGATCAGAGCAGGAGTGCAGGGAGCACTTTGCTGGCACAGAGGCAGGGTTCTCTTGCTTTGCCCTGCTTGGATCTGGGTCCTGGTCCTGGTTGGCAGTTCTTGGGGGGAGGGGGGAGGAGGAACGCTGCTGTGGCAGAGCTTGCGGTGACTGTGCAGTAGAAATGGCTCTGAAAACAGCAGCACAGCCCCTAAAGCTTGGGACAAAGTACTCTCTACAAGCAGTCACACCCCGACAAAAACCTCAAGGGTCAAGTAGTTGGCTGGGAACATGACCAGGCAGCACAAAAGGACTCAGACTATTGAATCCTTTTTTTGGGACAAAGAAGATCAAAACATACAGCCAGAAGTCAATAAGGTCAAAGAGACTACATCAAAAGCCTCCAAGAAAAATATGAATTGGTCTCAGGCCATGGAAGAGCTCAAAAAGGATTTGGAAAAGCAAGTAAGAGAAGTAGAGGAAAAACTGGGAGGAGAAATGAGAGTGATGCAAGAAAACCATGAAAAACAAGTCAATGACTTGCTAAAGGAGACCTAAAAAAACACTGAAGAAAATAACACCTTAAAAAATAGACTAAACCAAATGGGAAAAGAGCTCCAAAAAGCCAATGGGGAGAAGAATGCCTTGAAAGGCAGAATCAGCCAAATGGAAAAGGAGAACCAAAAGACCACTGAAGAAAATACCACCTTAAAAATTAGATTGGAGCAAGTGGAAGCTAGTGACTTTATGAGAAATCAAGAAATTATAAAACTGAACCAAAAGAATCAAAAAACTGGAAGACAATGTGAAATATCTCATTGGAAAAACCACTGACCTGGAGAATAGATCCAGGAGAGATAATTTAAAAATTGTTGGACCACCTGAAAGCCATGATCAAAAAAAGAGCCTAGACATCATCTTTCAAGAAATTATCCAGGAAAACTGTCCTGATATTCTAGAACCTGAGGGTAAAATAGAAATTGAAAGAATCCACAGATTGCCTCCTGAAAAAGATCCCAAAAAGAAAACTCCCAGGAATATTGTCGCCAAATTCCAGGGTTCCCAAGTCAAGGAGAAAATATTGCAAGCAGCCAGAATTTGAATACTATGGAAACACAATCAGGATAAAAAAGATCCATCTAGCAGCTTCTACATTAAGGGATAGAAGGGCTTAGAATATGATATTCCGGAGGTCAAATGAGCTAGGATTAAAACCAAGAATCACCTACCCAGCTAAACTGAGTATAATGCTCCAAGGCAAAATATGGACTTTCAATAAAATAGAGGACTTTCAAGCTTTCTCAATGAAAAGACCAGAGCTGAATAGAAAATATGACTTTCAAATACAACAATCAAGAGAAGCATGAAAAGGTAAACAAGAAAGAGAATTCATAAGGGACTTTCTAAAGTTGAACTGTTTTGTTTACATTCCTACATGGAAAGAGACCTTTCTCAGTATTAGGGGAGTTGAAGGGAATATGTATATGTATATGTATATGTATATGTATATGTATATGTATATGTATATGTATATGTATATGTATATGTATATGTATATGTATATGTATATGTATATAGACAGAGGGCACCGGGTGAGTTGAATATGAAGGGATGATATCTAAAAATGAAATAAAATTAAAGGGTGAGAGAGGACTATATTGAGAGAGGGAGAAAGAGAGAGATAGAATGCAATAAATTATCTCACATAGAAGTGGCAAGAAAAAGCAGTTCTGTTGGAAGCGAAGAGGGGGCATGTGAGGGGGAATGAGTGAATCTTGCTCTCATCAGATATGACTTGAGGAGGGAATAACATACATACTCAATTGGGTATCTTACCCCACAGGAAAGTAGGAGGAAGGGGATAAAAAAGTGGGGATGATAGTGGGGAGGGCAAATCAGGGGAGGAAGTAATTAAAAGCAAACACTTTTGAAAAGGGAGAGGGTCAAGGGAGAAAACTGAATAAATGGGGACAGGATAGGATGGAGGGAAATATAGTTAGTATTTCACAACATGATTATTGTGGAAGTGTTTTGCATAACGATACATGTGTGGCCTTTGCTGAATTGCTTGCCTTCTTAGGCAGGGTAGTGGGAAGGGAAGAGGGGAGAGAATTTGGAACTCAAAGTTTTAAAAGCAGATGCTCAAAAAAAAAAAGTTTTGCATGCAACTGAGAAATAAGATATACAGTCAATGGGGCATAGAAATCTATCTTGCCCTACAACAAAGTAAGGGGAAAAGGGATGGGGCAGGGAGTGGGGTGACAGAAGGGAGGGCTGACTGGGGAATATAAGACACCTTGGAGTGGGGGAGGGAGGGTAGAAATGGGGAGAAAATTTGTAATTCAAAATCTGATGGAAATCAATGTTGAAAACTAAAAATATTAAATAACAAAATATGGGGAAAAAGAAAGAAAAACAGCTAAATTGTGTAAGTCCTTTTCACTACAAATAATTTCAGTAAGTTGGTGAGGATGGTAACCAGATTAGACAAGGATAAAGATCAAGAGGGTCAGCAAAGCATCAAAGCCAACAAATATAGACAACTTTATCTGAAAGCTTAGCAGTGTCAGGGAGATAAAAGCTAGGATGAGAACTGGAGTGGGCAAGCAGGGTAAATGGAGGAATTTTTGAATATATTTCTTGAAAGGGAAGGAGCAGTGGAGAGACAAATTAAAAATAAATGAGAAAGACTGTGGATAAGTGACTGAGGCAAGATCCTAGGAAAGATAAGAAAATACAAATCAAGAACACCGGTATAGGGGCTGACACTTCAGCCTGGCCATGCTATCCACTGAAACAAAAAGAAAAGTATAAGTGGAGACAAAAAGATTCCAAGTTGTGGAGGGAGAGGAAATAGGAGCTAGCACTATGTTGAGGAGGTTTCTACTACTCAGTTTCTTTAAATCTTTACAAGCATCTAGCTAAGTGACAGCATCTAGGCCAGCTGAACATGGTGGCAAGGATACTCTGCACTCACACATGTGCAGGTGTGTGCATACTCTGAAACCAAACCAAGGTTCACGGTCAGAAAAAAAAAAAATCAGTTATGAAGAGTAGCAATCAGACTGTGCCCTAGATCAGATTTCCTAGGATACACTGAAAGGATGCAGCTCCCTGAACACTTGAAAAACAAACTGACTTGGTGCCTAGAGAATGCATTAACAAGATGTAAAATAATATGAATGAGGACCATAAAATGCCCCAACACTCCTTCTAGAATCACAAAGAGTTTGGACAAAACACAAAGTCCCCAATTCCTGAGGTAAAGTTAGAAGAATGAGCAAAAAAAACCCCAAAAACCAAAAACCAACAAAAAAAAACAAAACAAAACAAAAACCACAAAACTCAAAACCTACACCGGTGATTAAAAAAAAAATTATCATGGAGACAAGAACACATAAGCCTGAAACTCAGATAAAGAGGATAATTTCAAAAGATCTTCAAGCACAGCATTAAAGAAAATCACATCATGGTCACAAGGGCAACTAGAAATGCTACAAGAAATAAAAATGAAGAAAAATCAAGATTTTAAAAGCTCTATTTTAAATGGTATAATAAATTAAATGAGAGCTCTAGAGGAAAGAATTAGACAATAAATGGGAACATTGGAAAAATATTTGGAAAGAGAATTAACAATTTAGTACAAGAGGTCAAAATTCTTATTCAAGTAATAGACTTCTTGAAAATTAGAAGGCACCAACCAAAGTTAATGGCTCCAACAGAACATTAACAACTATTTATTAAAAGGTAAAAGAATTTTATAAAAATGAAAGGTATCACACAGCAAAAACAATTGATCTGGAAAACTGGCAAAAAAGAGACAATTTAATATTTCATGGATTACATTAATGCTATGATCTCCCCCTCTGACCCCTTCCCCTCCAAAAAAATCCAGGATATGACGTTTCATGAAATCCTAAAGAAAAATTGGTTAGATATATTAGAATCAATGGCAAATGAAAATACAAAGAATGCATTCACCTCCTAAAAGAAACATAAAATTAAAAACTCCCACGAATGTTAGTCATAACCAAAAACTACAGCTTCAAGGTAAAAGAAAAATACTGAAAAGATTCTGAAACAAAGAGTTCAAATACTAAGGAGCCACAGTCAGGATCACACAAGTTTAGGCAGCTATCACAATAAAGAAGCAAAGATGTTGAGATAATAGTACAAAAAGCAAAAGATAAAGTCTTACGGGGGGGGGGGGGGGGGGACACAGGGACAGATGGACGGACGGACAATGACGGGGGACATGGACTTTTAATGAAATGAAGAACTTCTTATCATTCCTAACAAAAAGACAAGAAGTGAGTAGATTTTTTCTTGGAAGAAGACAATAAAAGTCAAAAGAAACATAAAAATGTAAATATCAATGAGCAAATCAGAAGGGATTACAAGGATGAAGTGTTTATATTCTAACAGGGAGTAACGCTACTGGTGCTTCCAGTGAACTTTAATGTCACCATTGATTATTAGACTGTCAGCTTCTTGAGGACAGAGACTGCCTTTTGCCTCTTTTTGTATCCGCAGCATTTAGTCCAGTGCTTGGCACATAACAGGTACTTAATAAGCTTAATGAGTAATCAGTTGATTGATCATTGAAAGAGTTAAATAAGAAAGAGGACCTGGAAGTGGTTTTTTTTTTAAATTATGTTCTGATGATGATAAAACAGGGAAAGAGAGAAGAAAAGTAATACATTATAAGAACAAAGGGAGAGGAAAAGTAGGGAAACATAGACCACATAATAGCTGTGGGCAAGTAGGAAACTATAAAACAAGAAGGAATGAGCATTAGATTCTTGTGTGCTACTTGAGGGTAAGAACTGTCTTTTGACTTTCTTTGCATCCCTACTGTGCTTTGCACACATTGCCTGTCACACAGTGTTTAATAAATGTTTACTGAGTAACTGATTGAGGAATGGGTTGGGGGAGCAGGCGCTACTGGAATGTCATTTTTACCAAAACTAGTCAAAGAATATACACAGAAACAGAAAGAGTTTGGTACAGTAATACATTAACTCAACAGGAAAACAAGAGGGAACAGGGAAGGGGAAAAGAAAAAGAGAGGGTACATTCAGGGAGAAATTAGTCATGAGCAAAACAAATCTTAACCCTTGAAGGGCCAAATGTGAAGACATATTTTAAAGGGGTGAAAAAAGATTAAGATCCTGTTCACATTTGAAGAAGAGGAAGATAAGAACAACAGCGAGACAGAAGAGAAGATACCACTTGCACTAGTTCATAGAGCTACTTGGTGCAGAACACACTACTTTCACACTCTGCTATTCTTTATAAAGAAGGAAATGGGAGTGGAGGGGGGAGAGGTCTGAGAATATTATGCAATGAAAAACAAAAGTAATGATTAGAGCTAGAAAGGGGAGGGGAAGGGGAAGAGGGAGGAGAATGAAGAGAGGACAGGGAAGGGGGAGGGGAAAGGGAAAGGGAATGAAAAGTTGAAGACATCAAGAGAATTTTAGAAAAGGTAGACATGATAGATCTTTGGCCATTACTGAATGGGAGAATGCATTGAGGACATTAATGTAATCCCTTCTGATTGCTCGTTGATATTTCCTAGTACTGAATGTTAATTGACAAATAGCATAAAAACCTCACAAACAAATGTAGCCAAATAGAAACATCTTTGATTGATCACTATGCAATAAAATTATATTCAATTAAGGCATACTGAACAATGGCCTGAAAGTTTCAAGAATCTCAAGGGGAATAATGAAAAAAAGTAGGAAGGGGGCCAAACAGCACTAGCAACCAAACTATACTACAAAGCTTTCACTGTCAATTCAACTAAGTATTTGTAAAAATAGAGGTTGATCAGTGGAATAGATTAGGTAGACAACATACATAAAGAAAAGAATACAGTCTCCTAGCGCTTAATAAACTCAAAGACCTCAGCTACTGGAGCAGAGTCTCATTTCCTATCAAAAAATGCCAGGAAAAAACGTAAAGATATCAGCCAGAAATAGGTTTAGAAAACATTCTATACAAGGATGAGCTCCAAATGAATATATAATTTTGACAAAAAGGGTGACATCATAAACAAAAGAGAAGCAAGAAGTAAAGTGCCATTTAAAACTATGGATAGTGGAAGAGTTTATAGTTAAACAAAGGGTACAAAGGAGACAGAGGGTCAAAAAAGATGGAATGGGCAATATCAATTATATAAAATTAAAGTTTTTGTACAAACAAAACTGATGCAGGCAAAATAAGAATGGAAAAAAAATCTTTGTAGAAAGTGACACAGTCACAAATCTCGGAATAGACTCAAATTTATAAAAATAATAATTATTTTCAATTGATAAATGAACAAAAGATCTCAGTCATTAAACATTTGTTAAGCACAATACTCCAAGCATTATGCTAAACACTAAGGATACAAAGAAAGGCAAAAGAGGTTCACTACTCTTGAGAAGCTTATAATCTAACAGGGGAGACAACATGCAAATAACTGTGTATAGGCCAGCTATATAGAGAATACACTGGAAATAACCAACAGAGGTAAGGCACTAACATTTAAAGGGGAAGTGGGGAAAGACAATGGAAAGGTAGGATTATAAATGAGACTTGAAGGAAGTCAGGGAAGCCAGGAAGCAAAGATAAGGAAGGAGAATATTCCAGGGATGGGGGACAGTCACTCAGAATCAGGAGATGTGAGGAATAGCAAGGAGGCAAGTGCCCAGTGGTCCCGGTAACTCACAGAGTCAATGGAGGGAAGTGAAGTGGTGAGCAGATTATTTTTTTTTTAATTTGCTTTAATTTGCTTTAAACTTAAATACACAGTAAGAAAAGAAAAAGAAATATAATATAAACTTAAATACTAAAACAAATAAAAAACAAGAAAAGAAAAAAAGGATTGCCACGTATACAGCAGAACATGAGAGGATTCAAAATATACGATAAATTTCCATTTTAAGAAAGCCTATATAATAAATATTACACATTGTGTTCAGAGCTGTCTGTCTTTTCTTTGCTTCCTTATAAGTTTTCTTTTGTTCTCTGCTGTGCACTTTTTATTTTTACTTTGTTCTGTTTCCTCCTTCTTCTTCCCTCCCCCAAGAAGACTACAATTATATGGATAGACATACATACACACATACATACATATATACATAAGTGTGTATATATACACATACATATATATGCACACACATACACACAAACATACATACAAATACATATACGTAGATATCTATAATCATACTAATACTTACTATGTAAGGCTAGCAGATGATTTTGAATGTAAATCTTGGAGGTGATAGGGAGCCACTGGAGATTTTAGAGTAGGGGGTGACATGGTCAAACCTGTGATTTATAAATATCACTTTGACAGCTGAGTGGAATATGGACTAGAGCAAGGAGAGAATCGAAACAGGAAGATGATAAGGGCTTACATTAGAGTGGTGGCTGGGTCAAAGGAAAAAGGAGAGCTTTCATGGGAGATGTTATGAAGACAAAACCAACAGGTCACTGCAACAGATTGGATAAAAACAGGCAGATTTCAAAGGAAGAAATCTATACTAACAATAACCAAAGGGGGAAAAATGCTTCAAATAACTACCAATTGGAGAAATGAAAATTAAAGTACCTCATACCTATCAGGCTGGCAAAGATAAAAATAAAAATTATAAATATAGGAGGGTTAGCAGGAAAACAAGAAAGCTAACTATAGCTGTGAAGTGGTATAGCCATTCTGTAAACCAATTTCTAACTATGTCTAAGAGGCCAATACTCCAAAGAGATCAAAGAAAGAGAAAAGGACCCATATGTATAAAAAAAGCTCATTTTGTAGTGGCAATAAACTGGAAACTAAAAGAATATTCATCAATTGGGGAATAGCTAAAGTAATTATGATATATTAAAGGGAAGGAAGGAAGGAAGGAAGGAAGGAAGGAAGGAAGGAAGGAAGGGAGGGAGGGAGGGAGGAAAACAATTTCACAGAAATCTGAGAGGACATGTATGAAACGATAGAGTGAAATGAGCACAATCAGAAAAAAAATTTACACAACAACAATAACTTTATAAAAACAAATAAGTCAAACATTTAAGAACTTTGATCAATGTAATAACCATCAATTGTGTATTCGTTAGAAGAGTCCTGTTTTTCCTCTCCCTTTCCCCCAGGAAACAGGTAGGAGGGAGAGAAAATAAATGTTAATTGAAAAAAATTAAAAATCAAATTTAAAAACTGTCAAATTTCATTTCAATGCCCAACTCATGAAATAGGAAAGAAATGTAATGCTGCACACACACAAATGGAGAAAGCAATATAGTAATGAAATCACAATTCTTTCGAGGAATTCAAAAAACTTCAATGCAAACGTCTCTCTCTGTCTCTGTGTCTCTGTCTGTCTCTCTGTCTCTCTCCCCACCCCCCTCCTCCCTCCTTCCCTCCCTCTCTCTCTCTGTGTTTCATTTATGAATTTTTGTTGCTGGGTCATTACTCAAGATTTTTTTTTGAGTCATAAAGTACTGGAAGAGTTAAGAATAACGTCAATACCTTTAACTGGTAATAAGGGGATTTCTCTGGATTGTTATGTAAGACCATATAGTCTATGGAGCTAGCTTTGCAACCAGGAACACCTAAGTTTAAATGTACTTCTGACCCTTAGCAAGTCACTCAAACTCTCATATTCTGAGTAATCCTCTAAGACTACAAGTTGGAGAGGAGGGGCCAAGCCACCAAGACAAGGGTAAAGGTAGTTTCCTCATCAAAGAGTTCCCTATGTCAGTGGTGTCAAATTCAAACAGAAAGGGATCCCTGCAGGCAGCATATTAACTTAGAAAACTGTAAAGTTAACATCATCTATGTTGTACTGTATTCTAATTTATTTTGTTTAACATTTCCCAATCATATTTTATTCTGATGGACCACACTCTGGAATTTTGAAGGCCTTGAGTTTGAAACCTCTGACCTATATCACTGAAATTACAAGTCCAGTTCATATTCCTCATGTAAATACTGCACTTCAGGAGGTGGGTTTTTTTTTTAACTTGTTTGTTTGATAGCTGCAGCAGAAATCTTATGTCTATAAATCTTACTGTATAGGCTAAAATATTTAACATTTCTAGAAGCCAAATTATATTGGTAAAGAAACAATTACAGTAATAATGGTAAGTTACTTTATTTATTCAAAGTGTCTCCCTCTCCAAAAGAAAAACCTCAACACCACATTTATGAAATCTGATACAAAAGAAACTGATGCAACAAAGCAGTATCCATAGCAACAACAACTTAATATTTCAGTCCTCTTCAGCTGCAGTGGATTAAATAAAATGACAAGATGTTCCCTTTGAAAAGTAACCTGTTGCCATAGAAACGTTGTATTCTATGAAGTAAACAGGGACTGGACAGAAAGGAGCTGGAAGCCTGCAACTGAATAACAAAAAGGCAGAAGTGTCCATAGCAATATAGAAAACAGGAGCCCCAATCCAAGAAAGGCTTCTTATGAAGAATCTTGAGACAGGGAATGGGATGAATGCTTGGCTACCACCCTTTCAATAAAAGATTAACGGGGGAAATGGGCACACTGTCATCAGTTCCACCAGGGAAGAAGCAAATTGGAGAAAGAAATCAGAAATCAGTTGCATATTATCTGTCGAACCTTTGCTCATTGTTCACCCAGGGTATCAAATAACCCTGCAGGAATAACAGAAACTGCTTAAGAGGAAGACCCCAAAACTGCATATAACAGGAGGGGCATGATCAAAATTTTAAGATATGGAAGGGAGCTTACAGGTCATTTGGGGTTGCAAATGACTTTAGGTGGTTTAATCCAACATTCTCATTTTATAAATAAGGATGCTAAAGTCCAAATAGATCAAGTAATAAGTCCTGAGTCAAGACCAGTGATGAGATCATACACTGAGGAAGTAAGAGCAAAGCCAGGAGTGCAGCCACTACCTCCAGTTCCATTATCCAGGGATCTTTTCATCATGAAACCCGGACTCTGCCAGGGCTTAAAGAAAATTTACCTAGTAACTATGGGATGGAAGAATGGGATTATAATCCAGCAAAGCCATTCTGCAGAATCTAGAGATGCTGTCTGCCTTTGGCCTTTGGTTTATTCACAAGCCAACACAAAATCCCAAAGACAATCAAATAGGACAGCCACTGTGGCCAACCTGAGTGACCACACTAAATCCTCACCCCTGCTCCCCAGTGGGTAGATTGTACATTGGAAGACCTTTCCTTCTATCTCAGATCTGTGGTTCTTAAGTTGCAAATCAGACCTTCTACAACTGATGCTGGGGTAACTTCAGGACTGCTAAATACTGTCAAGAAAACAATATCCTTCAATGCTATTATTTGTAAAAGTATTTACTGAGAAGTTTTCTAGATTTAGTATCGTGTATAACAAGTTCATAAAAAAGACAAAAAAATGTCAACAACAATCTTGTTATAATGATCAGAATCTTACCCAACCCAAGGATGAGGTTCAGGCTGGAAAACAAAGGATTTTAATTTGCTACTCTTCATTCCATAAATAACCTCATAGTGGGGTGAGAAAGTTTTCCCTTTTCAAGAAGCCACTAAAAACTCAAATGTGCTAACAAGTACTTTAATTACAGCATTTGAGTATTCTGATGGCAAAGTTTTAGTAAAAATGTTACTTGAGACAGAGGGAAAGAACAACACAAAACCCTAACTAAATATCTGGTAGCAACAAAACTCATCCGTCATTCAGATAGAATCGTACATATAATAGATATTTCATAAATGTCTGTTGAAATTAATCTTAGAAGTTAGAGCCAGGACATGATTAAGTCCAGTCCTTTCCTTTTACAAATGAGGAAACTGAGAAAAAGAGATGACATCATTTCTCCAAGGTCACAGATAAATCACTTGCACAGGCAACATAAGAATACTGGTTTTCTAATTCTCAGGTCAATTTTACCATGCTGGAAAGGCACATAGGAAACATCTGTTGTAGGATATGTGAATTTACATCCATATATCGCTATAGCTCTATTGAGAAATTAGCTGTAAGAATCTCAACGGTGACTCTACAACACGGTAAACATAACTTTTAAGCATAAGAAGTAAATGGAAGAGAAATGAAATAGGAAATCAGGGTCAGAATAAGGATGAATATAATAAATCCACGACCCACTAAATATCAAGATAAAAAAGTCACCTGCAATATGCACCATTGATGAAATGTTTCCTAATATATTTCTCAAACTGACTATCTTCAGTCTTGGCTGGGGCTATCATAGCTTGCCCTATGCTGAGACAACATTCAAGAATCCAGGTTCGTTTTCTGACACAAAAGGGATAGACCACATATGCCTATTTGAATAACAACCTAATTTCAGAGTAACTCATGATCAGAACATTTATGACAGAATATGACAGATATTTACATGTACAGTACGTCACGAACATCATCTAGCAAAGCACAGAGAGAGATTCACGTCTATGAAGAAAACCTCCCTCTACAATCAAGGAGCCTCAAGGGCCGAAATAAGCCTGCTATCCTCAATTACATAACTCAGAAAAAAAAATACTTCAGGCTCGCTGCTTGTGTCTCTGGATTCTTCTGCTACTTGTGGTTTGTGTCACTAATGGTGTTAAGCTAATGTCTCCCATATAGAAAATGAGGAGCCAAAATGGGACTTTTACTCTCACAGTGAGGAAAGCCAATGCCTAAGTCACATCTTCCTACCAGAAATTTTGCAGATTTTCTATAATAGAGGGTAAAGAGGGGGAGAAGCAAAGGTATTTATACAGCTCCCACAATGCTCCAGGCACCATGCCGAGTGCTTTTTATTTGATACAATCTCATTGGATCCTTACAACAACCATCAGAAGGAGGTGCTATTATTATTATTCCCATTTTGCAGTTGTTCAAGGCCACACAGCTAGTCAACCTCTGGGGCTGGATTTGAACTCAGGCCGTCCTGACTCCAAGCCCAAAGCATAATGTACCATGCACCCAGTTAGCCATATTGAGACAGAACTTCACCCTTCACAGACAGAATAAACCTCGTATCACCACATGTCACTAAAAGTCTAAAAGAACTAAAAGTTCCTGCTAGGAAGTCTGTGAGATTTATTTTCAAAAACCTGATCACCCCCATTCTTCTCTTCAGTGATGAAGGAGCGAGAAAGACACTGACAAGGATGAATATTACTATGCAGAATAGTTATGAGTAAGAATGGTTTGTGTGTATACACGTACATACATGCATGCATACGTGACCAAACGCACAATACTTGCAGGGATTGAAAGAAAACTTCTTTCTTAAAAACAATTTTGAGAACAGGATAACAATGTAGAACATTAGAGGAATGGGGTCAGCAACTGCATTTGCAGATTCCATGCCCCTAAGTATCTGTCTACTTTTCATGAAATAATTTCTTTTTTCCAGTTCCCAAAGAAATTCTCAATATATGATCTGTCAATGTGATCAACTACAGAATATGCAGGTGATGCTTAACCTCTACCAACCAGAATTCCAGGAAAAGCCTGAAAACTTACAGCCTTTAAATCATCTCAAGTAAAATCATTTGGATGACTCTGGGCTCAGATCTGAAGGATCCCAGGATTTACATTATGTGAGCAAATTCATCCTCCCTTTTTTGATTAATTTTGTATTGAAATTTGCATACTAGTCAAAGCACCTGTATCATACTGTGATTAAAAACTCCCAAACACAGTATACAAACTCCTTTAGGGCAAGAGCTGTCTTAGGCAGTACTTAATAAGAGTATGTCAACTTGAAAATGACTAATTTGGACTAATTGAATATGACTAATTTTCAAAAATCAATGGTCTGAGGATGTCATTCCCCTGTTCAATGAGCTCCAGCAGCTCCCTATTGCCTCTAGGAATCTGTCTCAGAGCCACTTGTCCAGGGTTAGTCAATGGTATTCCTGTTCCTGCACTTAATGTCCCTACCATATTGGTCTATGTGCTCCTTCTCTCACATGGCAGTCTATCAATGCCAGTGCCCACTCCCAAACTGCTCCTCCTCTGTCTTCTCATGCCCATCAACTCCCTTCAAAACTTAAAATGTCACCTGCTGTATGAGATCCTGTGGGATTTCCCAGCTGCTTGTATCTACCTCTTTCCCAATTTACTGTATTTTTCTTTCCTGCATATGTATACATGTATATGTTTCCTAATATTTGTATTATAGGGACAGATGTTTTCCCCAATAGAATGTAAGATCCTTGAAAGCAAAGCTATTTCATTGTTCTCTCTACTATGCTCAGCATTACGCACACAGTAGTTAGTGCTTGATTAGTGAAAAATGGGGGAGAAAGGATGTTGACAGACAACAGAAATATTCTAACTGTGTCATTTGAAGATAAGTTGAAAGGGTTAACTTGGAGAAGAAAAGATAACTACTCTCAAGTAATTAAGGGCTATCATGTGAAACATAGACCATTACTACAATGTGTGCAAGTTGTGAAGAAGAAAATTTTGGCTCAAATAAGGAAAAACTTTCTACTAATCAGATCTCTCCAAAAGAACACACCTTGTCTTAATGGCTTCCCTGTTCACTGTAGGTCTTCAGGCAAAATCTGATGATCATTTGTTCAGAAAGTCATAAAGGAAATTCTAGTTTGAATGTGGGTTTAATTGTCTGGTCTACGAAGTCCCTACCAACTCTGAAATTCTGTGATTTTAAAAAGAAATCCACAGGTAATCACCAAATTTCATTTTACCCAATAATATCTACTTCCTCTCTTCAGGTCTCATCCAGATGCAGATGTATGAATGTATTTTGTGGGATATATTTTACCTCCTTACAGATGGGGGAAGAGTAATGAGAGAAAGAAAAACCCAAAGCGGAACACAGCATGGGGAGGTACAAGGAGACTGAGATTGGATAAGGAGCAAATTTAATTATCAGACACAGAATAAACATGGGTTAAATAGAATAATTTTAGGATTTGTGTGTACCAGTTTCTCAATACAGCCCAAATCTATTCTACTTCATAGGTATGAAATGCAGTGGAGAAAGGGGAAATTGAGAGGAAAATACATCAAAATTTTTATTCCTCCTATTTTCCAAAAGCTGATCTGTATTGTTACCAGATGTAAAGAAAATGGGTTTTTAAAAAAGCTCTCTCTTAACAGGGAAAATAACAGAAGATATAAATTTGAAAAAAAAAACATAACTATGGACATAAAGCAAATAGAAGCCTGTAGCATTTATCATATTCAACATTATTGATCCATCTCATTCTCTGATGTATTACAAAAACTATTACAAAGCCATATCCATGGTCAGACACTAAAAAACAATTCAAAAGGTAGTTTTGATTCTTCTCAGATTCAGAGCCTAGATTCAAAAAAATCTTCAAGAAAAGATAATTTTATAAAATTCTAATTTTACTTTTAAATATAAATATAACAACAGCAATGATTTCAATTAAGTTTAGCAAATGTTAAATTACTACAATGTGCAAAGCACTTGTTTCCTACAGACAGCAATATTTTCTAGTCACTTGGACCATAAGAAATGGGGTGTTATAAGCCAAAAGAACAACCAACCTCCTGCATTCAGTGTGCACACCATCCCAAATAATATCCCTCATATCTGACCTTAGAATCACAACTCCACACTTAGTACACCAAGGCAAGCAAAAAGACTGAATCCAGAAGTATTAAAGAGCCTGATGATATTCCCATTCTTTTTCACTTAGGCATAAATGACCATCTACTTTGTAAAACAATTATATATTAACTCGAGAGACAGATTTAATGACTACGGTTGATTTCAAGTACCACAAAGATGAAGGGTGGCTCTCTGATCCCACCTTCTGAAATTATGAGGGGGTTGGACAGGACTTCCAAGACCATTTGATTCCAGCCCATAATTGAACAAGAATCACCGTAGAACACGTGGCTGAGTGGCTCTGCAAGGCTTTGTTTGAAGGTGTCTAGAAGAAAAAGCAGACTCACTAACTCCCAAGTTGGCTCATCCACTCATTTTTGGAGGGGGGGGAGGCAGGGCAATTGGAGTTAAGTGTCTTACCCAAGGTCACACAGCTAGTAAGTGTGTCTAGTGTGAGGCTGCATTTGAACTCAGGTCCTTCTGAATCCAGGGCTGGTGCTCTACTCACTGGGCCACCTAGCTACCCCCTCATTCACTTTTAAACATCTGCAAATGTTAGGAATTTTTTCCTCACACTAAGCCTTAAACATGTCTCTGAAACCTTCTGTCTACTGATTCTAGATTATTAGTGAGACAAAATTTGTTCTAGGCTAAGCCATTCCCCAATTGAGAAATGGTCAAAGGATATGAACAGGCAGTTTTCAGAGGAAGAAATTAAAGCTATCTACAGGCATATGGAAAAATGCTCTGGATCGCTGCTGATTAGAGAAATGCAAATCAAAACAACTCTTAGATACCACATCTCTCCTGTCAGATTGGCTAAAATAACAAATCAGGAGAATGACAAATGCTGGAAAGGACGTGGGGAAATTGGAACATTGTTGCATTGCTGGTGGAGTTGTGAGCTGATCCAGCCATTTTGGAGGGTGGTTTGGAACTATGCCCAAAGGGCTATAGAAATGTTCATACCCTTTGACCCAGCAATACCACTTCTAGGGTTGTATCCCAAAGAAATCATGCAAGCGGGAAAAGGAAACATATGTACAAGAATATTTATAGCAGCTCTCTTTGTGGTAGCCAAGAATTGGAAATCAAAGGAATGCCCATCAATTGGGGAATGGCTGAACAAGCTGTGGTATATGAAGGTGATGGAATACTATTGTGCCATAAGAAATGGGGATGATGCAGACTTCATAACAACCTGGAAAAACCTACACGACATAATGCTGAGTGAGCGGAGCAGAGCCAGGAGAACGTTGTGCACAGCCACAGATATATGGACTCCGTGAGGACCAACCCTGACATACTGCGCTTTTCTCAGCAACCTAAGGGGCAAGGACAACTCCAGGGGACTCACGATGGAGAATGCTATCTTCATCGAGACAAAGAAATGCGAAGTTTGAATACAGACTGAGGCACACTACATGCTCGCCTTTTCTGCTTCTCTTTTGTTTTTGTTTTTGGGTTTTTTTTTTTTTGGTTCTGTTTCTTCTTTCTCATGATTCATTCCATTGGTCAAAATTCTTCTCCACGACTTGACTAGTGCATAAATTAATTCAATGCGAAGTTATACATGACAGTTATATGACACTTCATGCCGTCTTGGGGAGGGAGGGGGCAGGGAGGGGAGAAAAACTGGAACTCAAAACTATGTAGAACCGTGTGTGGTAAACTAAAAATAAATAAAGAAATTTATTTTAAAAAAAAATTTGTTCTAGGCCAAGGTCAGGTCAAAGTATCAAGAACCATATAATAGCCCCCATTCTAAATGGAATTCTATGATAAAGATTAAGTAAAGTTCTGAATTAGTGTTAGTATTCATCTTAACAAGAGTTTAAGGTACAAAAATTGGAGAATGTATCTTAGTGTTTTCATTGCAAAATCTGTATTTGCTTTTGGTATTTTAACTTTACCATTTCTGCTAGTATTGCTTTAGGTCCTGGGCTGAAGGGAACCAATGAAATATTGGATATTAACCTACTAACTAAATTATCAAAAGAGGCTACAAGCCTGAGTTCTTATGGCTTCAATCTTCATGGTGAAAATACTTGTCCTCCAGTTCATGGACAGGCAAAAAAGAAGACTGCTACAATATAACAATGTTACTGGAAGCAATATTCTATAGTAAGAGGAAAGTAAAGCTCTTAAAACAACTCAATTGTATCACAATACAACTCTTTAAAATGAACAAGCTTATTATGAAACAGAAATATCTTGTAACACTGTATTAACAAACCGTTCCCTCATTCCAACCCCAAATGATGATCTCCCAGAGCCCTAGTCCCTCAATAGTATCTTCAAAATTCTGAACAGTATATGACACAATTAATGTAAGTTGCCACCAAAATAAAACATCCTACCTGACGCACTGATAGAACAGGAAGAAACTCAAGCTTAAGCTTGAGGTAGGGCTGTTCAAGTTTTTCACCATAGGGATGATTCCCTCTGATGGTTTTGTTTTTGTTTTGTTTGGGGGTTAGAGGCATGAAGAAGGGAGGATGATAAGAGATATATAGAGTTATTTTTTAAGTGCATGTGCTGCTTCCATCTTTCAAATATTCTGATTGAAAGTCCAGTATAATTGTAGAAAACACCTTCACTTGTGTAAAAGTGAGACCATCTATCTCTGCTATTGGGTTGGGGCCAACGGGGAAAGAAGATAGGTACAGAATCAGACAAGTACCCTGTGTCAGTTGGTTTTGCTAAACTGTTTTTCTTTGTTATAAACAGGGGATCATTGTGGGGAATAGAGAAGAGATTTACATTAATGACTGTAAAACCAAATTATTTTTCAAACTATTAAGAAGTTCCAATATGGCTTCATAATTTTTCCTTCATTCCCAAACATTAACCTAGAGGCAGAGGACTGGAAATAAGCAGTAATAAAGTGAAAGGAATTCAAACAGAGGTCTACAGATATGAGTACTCAAAGCGACATTAAGCCTGTATCTGTTCTGACCGAACACTAGAACTAACCTGACAAAAATATTTCCAAGCTACTTCTAAAAAATCTGGGTAATAATAGTAATTAATAAGAATAACATGAAGAAGGCTAATTTCTATGGCAAAGCAAGTGCAAAGCACTTTACGAACGTGATTTCTAGAAAGCAAAAGATCCTTTCTGAATAAGGTTATACCCATGTCTCCACCTTTCCTCAGGCCAGACCTGTGTTTTTGCTTTCACAGAAACTGCAGAAGAAATAGCAAAACTCAATCCCTATGATTACTAGGGCTCACATTATCTTCTACTATGAAGGAATGACCACCTAGACCAGGGGTGGGGAACCTGTAGTCTTGAGGATACATGTGGCCCTCTCGGTCCTCAAGTGTAGCCCTCTGAATCCAAACTTCAGAGAACAAATCCTTTTATTAAGGGGATTTTGTTCTGTGAAGTTTGGATTCAGTCAAAGGACTGCACTTGAGGACCTAGAGGGCCACACGTGGCCTCCATGTCGCAGATTCTCCACCCCTGACCTAGACCTTCATAAGTAAATCAATTCACCTGACCACTCATCACCACAGAGCAGTTTTTCATAAACCCATGGAGTCCAGGATACTGTAGCTGAAGTGCAGTGTAAAGAACACTGAATTTGGAGTCAGAAGACATGAGCTACTGTCCTTGCTCTTCCTCTCACTACTGTGTGACCTTGACCAAGTCATCGTTCTTTTCTGGGTCTCAATTTCTTCATCCGTGACATAAGGGGCTACCGTTATTTCTAAGATGCATTCCTACTCTAAACACCTGTGATTTTAGAACTGTCAAACGTTTTTACCTACTGAAGGCTGGCAGTGCACAGACTCATGTAATACAAGAAGTGCCCCTTAAAAAACCTGACGACTGTGAAATGGCACTGTTGAAATTCTACAGCTATCTGCTGCATCTGAATAACAACTGGGGGCACGATGTGCACGCTGTCTGCTTCTCTAGACTTCAGAAAAATATCACAGAAACTATAATTTCCACTGGGAAAAGACATTCAATCAAAACAAGTTTCCACCCACCTTCCAAGCAACCAATGGCAGACTGCTTATCATCCTCTCTAAAATATTGTCCAAGCAGTCTCTCAAAGGCCCAAACAATCCTTAACAGCGACAGGGAACAGAGCATCCTGCAGATTAGACCTACAGCTCCCTGAAGGCAGGCAACAAACCTGGACCCGTGCATACTAAGCAGCTGAAACCATAACAAGGGGCAGGGGAAGGAGATGGGAAGCAGAGAAGAGGAAAAGAGGGAAAGAAGGGGGCGGGGGGGGGGGGGGGTGGAGAGGGAGGGTAATTCACATGGCCTTACATTCTGCATTTGCTCCATGCATCTCTGAACAGGGTCAGCTCTTTCAAGCGTGTTCTTCATGCATTCAGAAAGCACCTGCACAGCTAGGCTGGTATATATTAAAGGTTCTTAGAAACATGCAGTATGAATAATGAAATGATTTCATAAACATTTTCAGAAGTCAGAAACAGCAGCAAAAGCCATCCCGGTTGGGTGAGGCCAGAGTAAAGTAGCCTACCTGCAGGGGCTGAATGGATCATCCATGCCTAACAGCCGCTCTTGTGGGTCTAGCTGTATTCCTGAACCTCTACTTACTGCTAAAACTCTGCCTTTTTCTACTCTAACAACTCAAAATGGAGGCACATGCAGTCTGAGAGACCTCAGAGAGCTTTCACTGAGCTTGTGCTATGACCTAAGCCTTCACGCAGAACGCAGAAACTTCCCCCTCAGACTGACAGGACTGAGCATGTGCTGTGACCCTCCCTCATCCATACACAGTCTCTCACCGCAATCAATCTCAACCCTGCTGTTTCCGTAAATAAAGCACAGCCAGCAGACTCTGCAGCTTCTCCCTGCATACCAAGCTAGTGTGCAGGGAAGTGGGGCCGCTGTGAGGGGTTCTAAGACAGCCAACAGCGTGGGGAACATTCAACCCAGTCATCGAGAAGCTTTTCTGAAATTTGTGTGCAGAGCAGTGGGAGAGCGGACTGGGCAGTCGTAGCGATCAAGAGACATTTGAAACAGAAACCATCCCCGTTTTGCGAACTCCCCAAGAAAGAATCAAGGTGCAGAAATAGATCACTTTACCATAGTGTTCTTATGTGTTGTTATTTCTCAGTAAAATAATAAATATCATAGGACATTTTGAAAGGTATCAGTATATAGTAAACATAAAAATTCAATGTTCTTTTGAAAGGCTGTGAGAACTTGTAATAGCGATTCTAACTGACACAGTTCCTTCAAGCTTTGCCCCAAGTGCTCTCCTCTCGGACTACCTAGTGACGTTGGCAGTGTAAATGTTATAATTCCCACTTTACAAAGGAACAAAGGGATGCTCTGTTTAGCAGCTTGTCCTTGATTTCAGGCAGTTTAGCAAAGGACCACACAATTTAGGAAATGCTCATAATGCCAACGAATGCCAATATACTCAAATAAGAGCTTATACGAATACTCCTACAGGACAGTAAGATTTGTGAAGCCTTTGCAGACATTATTTCGTTTGATTCTCAAAAATGTCCTATGACATTACTACTATATTACTATGCACTTTATACAAATGAAGAAACTGAGGTGAGACTTGAACCCAGGTCTTCCTAACTCCAAATTCAGCAGCATTTTGTCCACTAAACCAGGCTTCCTATCCTACAAGATGGTTCAAGACTACTGTGGACGGCATGGCAATCACGATCAAATTCACTATCTCAAAAGTTTGGTTCCATCTGATGTAGAAAACCCAGGAGTAGAGAATAACAACAATACCAATAATAATACAATATCTAACATTTATATAGAGCCTAACATATGCCAGGCACCGTGTGAAGCATTTTTACAAATATTATCTCATCTGAGCCTCACAACAACCTTGTTAGGTAGGTGCTATTATCACCTCCATTATACAGATGAGGAAACTGAGGCAAACAGGTGAAGTGACTTGCCCAGGGTCACACAGCTAGTAAGTGTCTGACACTGGATTTGAACTCAGTTCTGCCCTGACTCCAGGGCCAGTCACCTAGCTGCCCTATTATACTGGTGTCCTACTTTTTGACTCTAAGTCTGGAGCTCTATCCACCGGGCCACCTAGTTGCCTCCACCCAGAAAAGAGAGATCTGAGGTGTAGATATCTTAGGAAATACATGGATCCAATGCCCAAAAGCAGTTTGCTTGGAGACTTCCTCAAGATGTGATGAAGGGCAAAACATCCAAACCTCACTGAGAATCATGCCTTGTACGTTAGTGGGGGGAAAAGGAAGCCACTTGCTGCATGCTCTCTGGCCTCCTGTCCTCATCTCACCTCCCCAAGGTGTGAGCCACCCCGTAGTACCAAAGCAGACCCATCCCATCCTCTGCAGCAGACTGCCCCTTCTACCATCCCCACACGCTCACATCTTCAGTTTCTCCGTCTACTGCCTACAAACATTTGCATGTCTCCTCGTCCACAAAAAACTCTCACAGCATACTCCATTCCCACTAGCCATGATCCTAGATCTCTTGTGACTGAAGTCCTAGAGGATGCCATGTGTAACATACGTTTCCATTTCCTTTCCTCTCACATTCTTCTTAATAGTCAAGCTTCTGACCTCAATGTTCCACTGAAATTGCTCTCACCAAAGTCGCTAATGATTGTTTAATTGAAAAGGTAGTGGCCTTTTCTCAATCATTATATTTCTTAACCTCTCTGCAGCCTCTGACAGTGTCGATCACATTCTCCTTCTTCAAACTCTCTTCTCTCTGGTTTTTACTGACATAACTCTCTTCCAGTTCTTGGCTTATTTTTATGTTGTTTTCAGTCATGACCTCATTTGGGGTTCTCCTGGCAAAGATCCTAGAGTGATTTCCCATTCACTTCTCCAGCTCATTTCACTGATGAGGAAACTGAAACCAATAGGGTGAAGTGACTTGCCCAGGGTCACACAGCAACTGTGTCTGAGGATGGATTTGAACTCAGGAAAATGAATCTTCCTGACTTTAGGCCAAGCAGTCTATGCACTGCACCACCTAGCTGCCCAATACAAAGTCTCTTCTGGTTTTTGCTTACTTTTATGACCACTCCTCAGACAGCTTTGATGTATCTTCAGCCAAGATATGCACCTTAAAGATGGAATCCCTGCCCATCCCCCCACCATGCTCTGACCTGAGACCACTTCTCTTCTCCTTCTATACTATTTCAACTTAGGGATCTTATAAGCTCCCCTGCATTTAATCATTGTGATTTATATCTCAACTTACCAGGCCTAACCTTTCTCCCAAGCCTCTAGTCTCACATCTCCAATTGCTTCTTAGACATCTTGAAATGGGTGTCAGGTAGAGTTCCTAAACTCAACATATCCAAATCTGACCTTGATTTTTTGCCTTCCCTCTTCCTAACTCCCCTGTTTCTGTTGAGGGCACCACCATTCTCCTAGTCAATCTTCAACCCCTCACTCTCTCTCACTTCCAAATCCAATCTGTTACCAAGGCCTGTTGTTTTTAAATTATGTAATATCCCTTTACTACACCCTCTTCTTTCCTCTGACACCACCAACACTCTGGTGCAGGCCCTCATCTTTTCAGGTATGAACAGCAGTAGGCTGCTGGTGGGTCTCTGCTCACTGAAGTCCATGCTCTACTTAGATGTCAAAATTATCTTCTTAAAGGCTAAGGCTGACAGTGTTATTGCCGCACCCCCGCCCCGCCCCAAACAACCTCAAGGATCAGCTATCAAAGTCAAAGCTCTTCATACCCTCATCATGCCTAGGCTTTGTACACCTTAACCTCCCCTCCCTCACTACTTACTGTGAGGTCCAGCTGACAATGGCCTCCCTGTGGTTTCTCTAACAAGACACTCTATATGGAGATTGGGCATGTTTACTGCCTGTCTGTATGCCTGGAATACTTTCCCTTCTCATTTCTGCTTCCTGGCTTCTTCAAAACACTACTTAAAATCTTACCTTCTAAAGGAAGACTTTCTATACCCGACCCCCTCCGTCCCCAGCCATTAATTCTGGTGCCTTTTGTTTGCAGGTTATCCCCAATTTATCCTGTACAGCTTGACTATATGTAGGTGTTTGTATACTGTCTCCTCCCAATAGACAAAGAGCTACTTGAGAGCAAGAACTTTCTATTTCCAGCACTTAGCACAGTGTCTGGCAAACAGTAGGCACTTAAAGTTTATGACTGACACTTCCTCACTTATCATCTCATATTCAGTTTTATCACTTCTAAAAACTTGGATTAAAATATTTTTAATAAAGGATAATAGCTGATTGAGTACAGAACAAGGGAGATTTTATACTGAGGAATGATGGTGATATAAAAACAAAAAAAAGCATACACAATTATTTTTAAGCTAAAATGCGTAGGATAAAAAAAAGTTGAGATATCTACAGTGCTGTTTAGCTATATACATCCTAAGATAAATGCAATCATACTTTCCAGGGGGAAAAATGATCTGAATGATTCCAATTAATTACTTTAAAAGAGATAGTTCTGAAGTGGCATCATTTTTCTTCATCTTAAAAATACAAGGTTTGGAGATGGCATAGAGGTCAGCAATAATTGTGGACAGAGGAGGTCCAACTGAAACAATGAAGCCAGAAGCAAGGTTGCAAAGGAAGAGAGTGAGAGGAAAAGACATAGAGGTAACTAGTACGGATAGCATTTTCCTGAAAAGAGGACAGATAGAGGAAGACAGCTATAGGGAATGGTAGGATAAATTAAGGATTTTTTTTTAATGATGGAGGAGACATTATCATATTTGCAGGCACCAGAGAAGGAGCCAGTAGACAGAAGAATATGGAAAGAAAAAGAGTTTAGAAAAACAAACACAGCAGAGCAGGGTGACAGGGTCAGGAATGACTGAAGGACAATCTACTACAGAAGACAGGTGGGGAAAGGATTGCTTAAATGATAGGAGATACAAAAGTTTGCAAGTAGAAGGGCTGGCACTGGAAAGAAGGGACAGCTTTTCATACAAATTAGGAAGAAAAGAAGAGATAGCGGGGGGAAACTGAGTGATATGAGATGAGGAAGAAGACAAATGGCTTCTATCATTGTTGCAGTATGAAGCTAGGCCCACGGCTGAAAGAATGGGCAAAGAAGGGTTGCTATAGAAAGCCTAAGAGAAAAAGGTTTAGAAAAGTCACTGTGGTGAATGCAAAAAAGAACAAATTATAGAGTAACTGTAAGATGGCTTTACCGAAGTAAAAGCCCAGATTAGATTAGGTTAGATTAGATAAAATAGCATCAAGTAGGGATGGATTCGTGAGAACAGATGCATGACCTCTCCTGGTTCAATTCAAAACTAGTAACAGTAGCAGCAGCTGCAGCAGCAGCGGTGGTGGTAGTGATAGTAGTGTAGTAGTCATAGAAGTAGTATTTACACACCAATTTAAGGCTGCAAAGGGCTCATAATAACCTTTGGAGAGGTAAGGGCTATTACTAGTCCCATTTCATATGGAAACAAGCTCACAGAGGTTAAACAATTTGCACAGAATCGTACAGGAGTGTCAAGAGTTCTTCCTGAGTCCAGGTCCAGGGTTCACCACCAGGTCATATAGTATGTTTAGCAGCACGTAAAGAGAACAAAAGAAGAAGCAGGTATTCGGACTATTCCACCGTTGGAGTTCGGCAAGACATAGTGAGCCGTGTAATAATGGGACAAAGGGATGTGAGAGCAGAAAACACATCAGAATTGAAATAGCTCACTAAGGGATCAAGAAAGATAAAAGAGGAAACCTTAACCCCTGGAAGGGTAATGACTTGAGAAAGAAGAGGTGGAGAGAATGGACATCTCAGTGAACATATATACACACAGACACATAAGTTAGACAGCAGAGAGGAAAAAAGACTTATAAAATGTTATAATCAGATAAAATGATTTCAGAATTCTTGAACATGAAATGTAACATTTGTGGGTGATGGCAAGATGAAGACCATGACCATCTCTGTATATAGCTGGGGTAGAGTGGAAGAGTAGTTCATGAGAACCTGATACTTTATATCAAAACAAAAGCAGTTTTTTCTGTTTTGGGTTTCCTTCCCTAAATACAGGTGACCAAACAGGGACCCTGGAATACAGGAGGAGCTTCTAACTTTAGCAGCAACCATATGAGTTCAATATCTTGAGAATTACAGGACCTAGGCCTTGGGTGCCAGCAGGAATGGCCTCTGAAACAATTTCTAGAATATGACCAACACAGGATAAATGAGACCAATCATACCTGACTTGCTAAAAGGAAATTATGAATCTTAAGTGAAATACTTAGATGGTAGAGAGCTGAAATGGAAATACCTGCTGAATAAGCCCACAGTGTTTTCTATTGTGATGTCTAAGTATCAAGCTCCTGAAAAAAAAAATAACGAGAGTTTTGTGCTACTATTTGATGATTTAATTAAGTGTCAATATACACTTCTGGTTGTATTTTAAATATTTCTTCTTGGTACAAGAAATACTTGTCCTATATCTAATCTACTTTGCACATTGAATATCTTTCTAGATGGTTAAAGTCTTTTAGGTAGATGCTAGACAAGAGATATCCCAAAACTTTAAGAAATATTCCTCAGGATGCACAGAGTGGAAGTATAATGAGCCATAGTGTACATAATAAGAGACTGATATGCCTCTTTGGGGTCAGGGTTGCCCAGGACACGTTCTAGCCCCGTTGAGCTTTAAGGGGAGAGGGTGCTGCTACTTTCTGGGCTGAGGGTCTCTGAAAAAAAAATCTTATTTAAAAGTATATCCAACTGTCCATTTAACTTTTGTATAAGTTGATAACTGTAATCTCTTAATATGTTTTATGTTCTCAAATTAATGGTTTCTGAAACATTAAAGTGCAAACAACACTTTTTTTGTCCACAAAACTGCCAATGAAACAAAAGAAATGCCAAGACCCCCTGAAACAAATTTCAACTCTACTTCACCACTTGAAACTACATTCAGGTATTCATTCACCTGTATGCAAAAAAAGTTACTACCTTAATACCCAACAGCACTTTTCATTAAGAGTATTAAAAAATACAATTCTCACCAACAAATGAAAATAAACTAGAATAAGAACAATCTATGCATTCAAGGAAGATACGACATTAAGCAAAACGGCAGTCTTGCAAAGTATTACATATAAATAGGAACATCAAAATGAAATATATGAGTGTCCTAAAGGAAACTGACCCTTAGGTTAAACTACTGAGATGACCACAAGGGTGAAACCGAAGGAATAAGAACAGACAAAGGGAAAACAAAACTAGTAACTTTTGCAAATGATATGATAGTTTACATATAAAACCTTAGAGGATCAATTTAAAAACTAGTCTAAACAACAAACAATTTTAGCAAAGTTGCGGGATATAAAATAAACTCATACAAATAACCAGCATTTCTATAGATAACCAATAAAACCCAGCAGAAAGGGAAAGAGAGAAATTCCACTTAAAATAGCTGTAGACCATATAAAATGTTTGGGAGTCTACCTGCCAAGACACAGATGAGAACTACATGAACACAATCACAAAACACTCTTCACACAAAAGCCAAATCAAAGCCACTAGAGAAATAATACCAATATAATAAAAATTACGATACTGTCTAAATTAGCTGATTTACTCAGAGCTGTAACAAACTGCCAAAAATTTTTTAATAAATCATCTGGAGGAACAAAACGTCAAGGATATCAAAGGAATCAACGAAAAAACATGAAAAAGGAGGTTCAGCAATACCAGATCTCAAAAAATTACAAGATCTCAATGCAGGTAGATTCTCACACATTTTATAAGGTCTGCAATATTTTAATCGGAAATTCTCTTTCTATATTACAAAGCAGTAATCATCAAAACAATCTGATATTAGATAAGATATAAAGTGGCTGATCAATGGAATACATTAAGCACACAAAATGCTGAAATAAAAGACCATGGTGACCTAATGTCTGATAAACTGAAATATCCAAACTACTGGGGCAAAAACTCACTGTTTGACAAAAACTGGTGGGAAAATAGGAAAGCAGTCTGGCAAGAACTAAGCATAGACCAACATTACACACCATATACAAAAAGAAGGTCAAAATCAATATATAATTTTGACATAAAGGGTGACATCATAAGTAAATTAAGGGAGCATGAAATAAATTACCCTTCTAAGGAAAAGATTTATGACCAAACATGAGACAGAGATGATCACTAACCATAAAATAGATAATTTTGATTACAATACAGCCAGCTCTCACTGCCTCTTCCTCCAACCTCCACAACCAGAGCAGCTTGAAGTGTCTCCGTCCCCCTCCCCGCCACACCCCGCTCCCCTACCCCCACCCCAGTGGATCCAGGAGCAGAGGACTGGCCCCAGGCCGCACTGGCACTGCAGCTCCCTGCCAGGAACCAGAGCCAGGCAGAAGTGTGATCAAAATTCAAAGCAAGAACTGTGTATGTTAAAAAGGTTTTACAAAAACAAAACCAATGCAGCCAAAATTAGAAGGAAAATAGGAAACTGGTGAAAGAATTTCACAGCCAATTTCTTTGATAAAGGTTTTATTTTTCAAATATATAGGAAACTGAGCCAAATTTATAAGAGCAATTCCCCAACTGATAAATGGTCAAGGGATATGAACAGGGAGTTTTCAGAAGAGGAAATAAAAGCTATAAATAGTCATATGAAAAATCACTAATAATTAGAGAACTACAAATTAAAGCAACTCTGAAGTACCACCTCAAATCTATTAGACTGGCTAAAATTACACTAATTAAAAAGAAAAATGCAAGTCAAAACAACCCTCAGGTGTTAACGCACATCCTGCAAATTGACAAAGAGGGCAAAAGATGGAAAGTCAATATTGGAGAGACTCACAAAAAAAAAAATAGACACTTCAATGAATTGCTGCTGGAGCTGTTAATCAGTACAATCATTTTGGAAAGCAATTTAGAATTATGAAAACAAAATTACTAAAATGGCCATATTCTTAGATTCATGACCAGCAATTCCACTTCTAAGCTTAGATCTCAAGGCCATTGATAAAAAGAAAGTTATTACATACACCAAAATATTTATAGCAGCACTTTTTGAGATAGCAAAGAAATGGAAATAATGTAGATGCCCATTGACTGAAAAATATCTAAAATTCTATGGTACAAGATTGTAATGGAATATGACTGTGCTATAAGAAATGAGAAATTTAACACATGCTAAGAAGTATGGATAGAGAAGAAAACAATATTCACAATGACTACAATTTAAATGGAAAGAATAAGAATGACAACAAAATCCGAAGTGAATGTTACAAAATTATAAAGAACAAGCGTGACTCAAAAGAAGAGATACGCGGAGGCTCTCTTGCCACCCCTTGGCAGAACACTGAGGATGTTTTTCATGTATTGATCACTGAATGATAATTTTTTCCTCTTTTTCCCCCCACTTTTTGTCATTAAGAATACTATCCATAATATGTGATAGCTGTCTGGGAGGAGAGTAGAGACAGTGTCTGGTGAAAATTATAGTGATGCCATGAATTAAATTTTTTTTAAAAAAACAATCAAGAAAATATGCTTATGCAAAGAAATCTAAGAAGCAGAATAGGGAAGCATGATGGATAGGATCTGGGTACAAATCAATGCAGGCAGAAATGGGACTACACTAAAGAACGCATGAACAGAAACAGAAAGAAGGAACAAATGATGGTTTCAGGAACGTGATTACAAATTTTGCATGGATACGTAACAGCAATGATGAGGGGCCTCAACTATTTTTACTTTCAATTTGGGACAAAAGCAGAGCATTAATAATTTCTTGTCTTGGCTTACAGATAATTTCCTCCTTCAAAAGGAGGAAACACCCAATAGAAATTCTATTCTGGAACTGATATTTGCTAACAATGTGAAAACTGGCTGCTAGGGGAGAAATGATATGAATTTGGGGGGAGAGGAGGAAGAGTGATCCTTCTGCCTTTCAGTTTGTGTCAGCAGAAAGATACAGACTGACATAAAACACAGATTCAAGAAGAAGAGCTTTCAAAGGGTTAAGAGCAAGTATCGGAAAGCTATCATGGTATCAAGATTTTCTGTAGAAGAAATCAGACCAGGAAGACTATCTCAAGAAAACCATTCTAAAAGATATAAATCATTCCTATGAATAGGAAAAGCAAGAGTCATCAAAGAGAAATATGTGAATATTTTCCCCAACTTTTTAACACCATGGCTGCATGAAAATTATACCTGAACTAAGAAAATAAAAAAGTAACCACTCAGACAAAGTGTACTGCAGTGGAAAACCCAAAGCTCAAAGTGAAAAGAGTTGAGTTCTGGCCCCAGCACTAGCAATCACTATGTGGCTCTGGGCAAGACCAGCAGGAAAATATTGTGAAAAGAGAATCGGATTATGAGCCAAGAGGGCAGAATTCTTGTTTTAGGTCTGTTACTAACTGGCTGCATAACTTATGCATGTCCCATACTTTCACCAGGACTCACTTTAATGTAAAAAAGGGGACTGCATGAACTCCAAGGAACTTCGATTTTATGATTCAAAACCAGATAATAATATATAGAATGAAACGAATGCTTATTCTATCCCTTCATTATTCCTTCAATTCTTTTCTGCGGTTTTATTGTGATAACTAGCCTTTATACTTCAATAATGAATAGTAATGGGTATAATGGACATCCTTGCTTCACTGCTGATCTTCTTGAAAAAGCTTGTAGCTTATCCTTTTTGTAGATGATGCTAATTCTTGATTTAGGAAAACATTTATTCCAATGCTTTCTAATTTTTTTTTAAAGCAGGGATGGATGTTGCATTTTGTCAGAAGATTTTTCTGCATCTGTGAAATAACCATGATTTTTGTTGTTATTAATATGCTCAACTATGTTTATAGTAAATATTGAACCAGTCCGGCATTCCTGCTAGAACTGCAACCTGGTCATAGTATATGGTCTTTGCGATATACTGCTGTAGTCTTCTTGCTAATAGTTAAAATTTTTGCATCAATACACACTGGGGTTATTGGTATATAGTTTTTCTTCCTCTATTTTCACTCTCCCTGTTTTAGGTTTCAAGACCACATTTGTATGAAAAAAGGAATTTGGTAGGAAACCTTCATTACCTATTTTTAAAAAATATCTGGTAGAATTCACTTGTAAACACATCTACTCTGGGGGTGTTTTCCCTTTGGGAGTTTGGCTATGACTTATAGTCTATTTCCAGGGCTGTTAATCTGAGAAATTTATATTTTTGTAGATATTCATCTGTTTCATTTAGATTGCTAGTTTTATTGGCATAGAGTTAGACAAAATAAATGCTCTTATTACTTCTTAATTGGTTGTGAATTCATCTTTTTCATTTTCAATACTGGTAATTTGGTTTTGTTCCTTCAGAAAAAATCAAACTAGCTAATGGCTTATCTCTTTTGCTGCTGTTGTTTTAAACACCTCCTGGTTTTGCTTATTAATTTAATGATTATTCTGCTTTCATTTTTGTTAATCTCTCCTGTGGTTTTAAGGATTACTATTTTGGCGTTTAATTGAGGTTTTTTATTTTGTTCATTTTCTAGTTTATGGTTGCATTCCGTGTTTGCTGTTCTCCCCCTTCTCTCTTCTACTGAGGAAAGTCTTCAGTAATATAAATTTCCCCCACTACTGCTTTGACTACATCCCCCAAATTTGGTATACTATCTAACTGTTATCACCTTTAAAGAAATAATTGTTTCTATGATTTGTTCTTTGAACTACCCATTTGTTAGGATTAATTTCCGATAAATTTCTAATATTTGCTTCAAAAGTATTTTATTGACTAAAACTGAATGAATTTAATATTTCTGCTTTGTTGCATTTGTTAGTATGACACTATATGGTACTGTTAGTATGATACTAACACAGTTATGACACTGCTATGGTATTCAATATTACTGAGGTCCAATATAGCTAATTTTTCTAGCTTTATAGTCCTTAAATTCTTTTATATTAAGATGAGATTTATCTAGGTCTCAGAGGGGTAAAAAGAGATCCCTATTACTATTATTTCACTTTTTCTCCCTATTATGCATTTAGTTTTCCTTTAAAAATTAAGATACTAGACTTCACTTGCACAATTGATATACTGCTGGCTCAAAGGGAAGGAGAGAATGAGGTAGGAGAAAACTTGGAACTTAAAATTTTTAAAAACACATGTTTAAATAAAGTATATTTATAAAATTAGAATGTTAAAAATAACTAAGATGCTAGATCATTTCTACATGTTTAATATTGACATTAATTCATTATCTATGATATTGTTTAGTAAAATGTAGTTTCTCTGTTTGTCTCTTTTAATTAGGTCTATTTCTGAGGTTGCTTTGCAAGATCTTGAGTATTCCCTAGCCTTTTCTACTTTCACTGAAGCATAACAGATTCTGCTTTAGGGCCTTATTTTAATTCTCTATACAAGGTTCTATTTCAAGTGTGTTTCTTGTAAATAATATATTGTTGGATCTTGGCTTCTATTCCATTCTGCTATCCTCTTCTATTTCATGGGTAAGTACATCCCACTCACATTCAGTTATGAATGGTAACTATATATTGCCCTGTATTCTAAACTCTTATATTTCTCCTTCTTTATTCCCCAGCTATTTCAAAGAAAAAGGAAAAAAAAAGATCTCAAAAACATTAAAAGTATATCTTTTTTGTTGCAGCAAAGAACTGGCAACTGTGAGGATAGCAATCATTTGGGGAATGGCTGAAGAAGTTACAGTATATAAATATTACGGAATAATATTGTGCTGTAAGAAACAGTAAAGGGGATGGCTTTGGAAAAACCATGGAATTCTATGTACTGATAAAAATTGAAGTGAGTAGAACAAAGTGAACAATTTCTGTAATAATATTGTAAATGAACAAGCCTGAAAGACTTATGAACTTTGATCAAAACAAAATTCAAAAGGACTCATGCTACCCACTTCTAGACAGAGCTGATAGACTCAGATGCAGAGTCCATATTTTCTCTTTTTATTCTTTGAAAATATTTAATGCTAAATTTGTTTTGATTGATTTTATACATAAACATATGTATGTATGTCAAATTAGAGCTCTTTGTGAAGGAACAGTTTTCTGCTAACTTTGAGGGAAAACTGAGCAACACATAGTTGGCAACAGTGGAGCAGAAAAGGAATGGGCAGCTTTTAGAGATTTGGTATATAGCACTGCATTTGCTCATCTGGGTCAGAACTCTCGCAAACACCAAGACTAGTTTGATGAAAATGATGGGGAAATTCAGAAACTGCTAAATGAAAAATGAGAACTCCACAGGGTTTACCAGCAGGATATCTCATCCATCTCTAAGAAGGCAGCATTTAATTCCATCAAAAATAAAGCACAAGAAAATCTTAGAGATGCAGGATTCTTGGCTCTGTAAGAAGGCAGATGAAATTCAGTTTTATGCTGACGCTTTTATGATGCCCTGAAGGCTATTTATGGGCCAAAGACCTATGGTGTCTCTCAACCACTCAATGCTAATGGAGACACACTGATTAGTAATAAGGACATGATCCTGGAGAGATGAGCTGAACACTTCCATAGTGTTCTCAACAGACCATCATCAATCAATGCTGAGGCCACTGACTGTTTACCTCAGGGTAAAGTCAATCCCTCACTAGCTGAAGCTCCAACTGAAGAAGAGGTTTTGAATGTCATTAGGCTCCTTTCATGTGGCCAAGCACCTGGAGCTGATTCTATTCCAGCTAAGATTTACAAGGTAAGGGGTCCATTGCTCATACAAAAGCTGACTGAAATTTTCCAGATTATATGGCAACAGGAGGTAATTCCCCAGGAGATCAAGGATGCCTCCATTGTCCATCTCTATAAAGGTAAAGGAAACAGATTGTCCTGTGACAATCCCAGGGGAGATCTCTCTGTTAGTCATTCCTGGCAAGATTCTTGCCAGAGTCGTCCTTAACTGGATGATCCTTCACCTGCAAGATGGTCATTTACCTGAGAGCCACTGTGGCTTCAGAAAGGGCTGAGGAACAGCTGATACAGTGTTTGCTGCCTGACAACTCCAGGAAAAATGCCAGGAACAGAACAGAGGTCTGTACGCAAGGTTTGTAGATCTGACCAAGACCTCTGATACTGTTAGTTGTGAGGGCTTATGGAAAACTATGTCAAAATTTGGTTGCCCAGGGAAGTTCATCAGCATTGTACATCAATTTCATGACAGCATGCTTGCCCAGATTCTAGACATATATATGCGTGTGTGTATGTATGAATGTATATGACTCTATATGTCATATATATGAGTACCTCTAGGTCCTCAAATGAGGGGAATTTGTTCTGTGAAGTTTGGATTCAGTCAAAGGACAGCACTTGAGGACCTAGAGGACCACATGTCACCTTGAGGCTGCAAGTTTCCTACCCTATAAATCTGGTCATTCTGGAAATCAATTTGGAACTATGCCCAAAAAGTTATTTAACTGAGCATATCCTTTGACCAAATGATATCAATACTATAGCTATGCCCACAAATAAAGTTTGTTTTGGTCTTTTTGTAAAGAAGCAAAGGTCCTTTGTATACAAAAATATTTATAGGAGCTATTTTGATGGTAGCTAAAAATTGGAAACTAAACTCCTAATGAGGAATGGCTAAAAAAATTGTAGTATAAGAATATAATCAGATGAAACAGATAATTTCAGAGGAAACTGAGATTTCTATAAACTGGTGCAGAGCAAAGAGGGAAAAACTAGAACAATTTGCACAATAATAACAACATTATAGAGAAAAAATAAATTTGAAAGACTTTAGAACTCTGATCAATACAGTGATAAACCAATCCCCCCAAAATGAGGATGGAATATGCCACTCACATCTTGCCAGAGAGGTGAACTTAAAAATGCAGAAAGAGACAAGCTTTAAGACACAGACTCTCTCTCTCTCTCTATGTGTGTGTATATATATATATATATATATATATACACACACACACACACACACACACACATAATATGTATGTTTTTCATTGGACTGTGTACTACATACTGAGGGCTTTATTTTTAAGGGTTTCTTTTTTAAATTTGCTCAGTGGAGGAGGGGGTGGATAATGGTAGGAACAGATTAATACAAAAAGCAATTTTGAAAAGAAAGAAAATCCTAAAATGTGGCTTTTTAAAAAGTGGTTTTAAAAATGCATACATATTTTCATATTCTTTATTATCTTAGTTACATTAATAATTTTTGACTGTCAAGCCTCTTACAAAAAATAAAGAAACAATACATGGCACCTCCAAGGTTCTTACACACAGGCTCTCCATCCCAAAGTTAGTTCAAGTGGCTAGGTCACAAGATCACATTTACTAAACACCTTAGGGAAAAAAAAGGGAGTGCACATGACTATAATTATGATCTTGACGATCTTGATGACCATGTGTTTTTATAAAATGCAGCAGGTCCAAATTTGCTTTACTATATAATTCCAAACAAATGGAATTGAATTGCCATTTCTAAACATATTTTGTTTTGGATACTTCCAACAAAGCTAGATTTTTAATTTCATTATCCTGCTGATAGGAGGAACACGCTTGAGACTGATTGGTGCACTTAGCAAAGGTAAACTCAAATGAATGAAATAGAAATGAATAAAAAGGAAATAGTTTCAAATAATGTCCAATTAGATAAAGTGTTCAACATCTAAGCTATCATTTCACTCAAAAATCCCTTTCATTTTATGAACCTCTGGTCTCACCCTTTCAACTATCAAATTGTATCCTAATATACTGCTTGTATGATTATATTTGGTTTTCTTTTTCACAAAACAAATCATGGCCCTGAGAATGTACCAAAATGGTAGCACAAAGACAAAGAAAAAAATTACCATATCTTCTAGCTGAGAGGATGTATTACCAAGGCAATAATCACAATACAGACGATAGTTGTAAATATGCCTATGTAGTTCTGTATCACAAAATATAAGAGACTCTCTGTATGGAAGGTAGAAGAAGTAAACTATTTATTCAGACACCAGAGAACCAGTTCCCAAAACCAGTAAGCTCAACCCATCTAAGCAGTAAGCAAATTCCAGAACCAGTAAGTCCACTTTATAATAACAGCAAAGAATCTAAAATACAACATCACAGCAGGGAGCCAAGGAATCACATAATCTTCTCGCCCCCTGCTGGAGCCTTCCCACCAACAATCATTCACAACAGCAAGCACATGTATGCTCTCTTTCTCAGCTCTAACCACTCTGAAGATTTCCTGCTCCACCCTTTCCTGTTCCTCTAGTTCAGCAAGCTCCTCCTACCACATGTGACTTGAGCTTCCTATGACATAACAGGTCACATGGGCCTATTAAAGGATGGGAAAGATCTTCAAATTTAAATTACCATTGCAAAGGATCAAAGGAATTAATTTCAAATCCCTGACAAAGCATGAGAAAAAAAATTCAACCAATTACAAAGAATTACCCATTCCCTACTCCCTATTCCCATTGGAAAGATAATAAGAGTAAAGGAAAATTACTGTTACAACACCAGTAAGGAGAGGAAAGTCAAAGGCACTGAGGCCCATCTCCAAAAACACCATTTAATATTCACATGAGGAATACAACTACCCCATAAAATGTTCAAGATATTGACATAACCTGGGAGGGAAAAACACTACTTTCTGCATTGATTGGTCCAAGATTCCAACATCGTTTGTGGTTTTCATACTGTCCTCATCAAAAAAGACTGCATATTTCTCTTTCTGGAAATATGCACTATCACCTACTTGGAACCAAACCAGAAATAAAATAGAGTTTGAAAAACCGATGCTTGTGGCACCAGTGTTTGGGGTCAGCATTTAAAAACCATTCCCCTCCAGAACAGATGCATCCAAAGTAGAACTACTAACTTTTTCAGGGGAAAGGAAACCAATGGCTACCAAGTTCCTAGGCAACATATAGCTCTTTCACCAGAAGCAGCAATACTTCTTCCAAGTACACTGGCCATGTCTGAATCTTCCTCTGAGATTATGCCCAATTTATAGTTAGTATATATCTTATATACATAGCTGTTTGCATGTTGTCTTCCCCACTCAACTATGAGTTCCTTGAGAACAGAGAATGTTTTTTGCCTTTCTTTGTAACCCCAGTGCTGAGCTCCATGCCTAGAATACAGCAGGCACAAATGACTGAATGAAAGTAGTAGGGAAGAAATCATTTGATAGGGAGAGGTTGAAGATGGGAGATAAAGGGTAGAGACTGTGGATGCAATATACAGAAGACAAGCAGGGATGAGTTCAGGTTCTCAAAAGGGGAGTTAGGAAAAGAGGCTGTTCTTGGAAAGTAGATTTGCCAGAGATTAAGGGAAAGGAAGAAATTTGGCTGATGTCAAATTAATTTTAGGATGAAGAGAATGAGAAGAGGAAACATGTAAAAGGGTCTATTTTCCTAAGTAAAAAAACAAAAACAAAAACAAAACACAAAAAAAACCACAAAAATACTCAGCTGAGAAAAAAGGGGGAAAGAGAGGAAGAGAATATCTGCATAGTTTTTTTGTGGGAAATGAGACCGAGAATTTATTAGAGAAAGGACTGCCTTTAGATGTTGTTCAGTTGTGTTAGTTATGTCTGACTCTTGACTCTACTTGGGGTTTTCTTGGCAAAGACAATGGAGTAGTTTGCCAATCCTTCTCCAGCTCATTTGAAGGATGTGTAAGTGAAGCAAACAGGGTTAATTGACTTGCTCAGGGTCACACAGCTAGCAAGTGTCTGAGGTCAGATTTACTCTCAGGAAGTTGCATCTTCTGATTTGAGGCCCAATATTCCACCCACTACACCATCTAGCTGCCCACTCTTAGTCAGAAAGTTAGCAATAATAATTTACAAATTAGATAAGTGAATAAAAAGTCCTAGATTCTGGGATAAACTTTCTGACCTTCAGTTTATGTGCATATGTGTGTATCTAGGAGATATGGATAGCATGTTGGAAAGAATAACAGGAAACAGGGATGTTAAAAACACAAGTCACCTTGTGAGTGAACATACACCAGACAAGCAATCACCCCTCTGCCTAGTTTCTTCCTAAAGTGTATTTGATACGTTTTTTAGATAAAAATATGATCACCATGGTGGCTTTCATCTCAGCAGAGGCTGGAAAAGGTGTGCCTGCTGATAGGAAAAGAAGTCATCCATTATAGTACTAGCCTTTCTATCCAAAACCTATTTAACTAAAAGAAAATCATGCCAACATCTGCAGTGTGGCACAGGGTTTTCCTATTGAGAATCCTATAAAGAAGGAACAATGATTTGCTTCCTTCTATCTGCTGAGGTTGAAGGCCCAAACAAGCAAGTATGAAATTTTCCCATAATATTTCTCAGCAATCTCAATGAAAAGAAAATGCACACAAATAACAAATTGAGCAAAGCTGAAACCTGGGTTAAAGCTGCCAAAATATTATATCTGGCTTCGTATTATATATTAAATAGAAATCTTAGAAACTTACAGAAAATTAGAAAATTACAAATTAAATAGAAAATTGCTCAAAGAATGCAAAAGATTATTCACTCATTGCCACTAAGAGGCACAGTACACAGAGCACTGGGCCTGAAGTCAGGAAGTCTTGAGTCCAGATTCAGTCTCAGCCATATACTAGCTAACTGTGTGACCTTGGCCACATCACCTCAGTATGCTTCGATTTCCTCTTCTGGAAAATGGAGATGGTGACAGCACCTACCTCCTTGGGTCGTTAAGAGGATCACATGAGGGAATATTAGTACAAAGTGCTGAGGACAGTGCCTGGCACATAGTAAGTGCTATATGTATGTCAGCTGTTGTGGTAGTTGTTAGTATTATTATTATTAATTAGATAATCCTTTCACCAAGTTTCTTTTCATTTACCTATATTAGTTTCTTCAGAAGGTAGCTAGGTGTTACAATTATGAATGTATTCTCTTGGCCAAAACATAGAGTATTTAATATACTGTTACTAAGCCGAACTCCATTAAACCAATCTCAACCATTCTCTTCCCACTGACATTTATCTGACATAGAACCCTTCACTGCTGCCATGCATATACTCTATAAAAACAGGCCCCAATCAATATCTCAAACTTTCTGCCACTCTGACCAATTCTTTTCACAATCCACATATGAATATTTATGCAGATTTACTCAAATCACTCCTCTGCTAAAAAGCATCCAGTAGTCCTGTATTCTAAATGAAACCCAAACTGTAGTTAGCCTGTCATTTCAGGCCTTCCATAGTCAAGCATAGCCCTAGTTTGTAAGTCTTATCAAAGACTACAGTCAGTTAAACTTTGTCCTGCATGGACTCAAATCAAAAATTGCTGCTGTCAAAGTTTTTTGGTCACATTATTCTTCTTGCTAATGTATTTCAATACCATGTAAGAATTTATTAATCTGTCCTAAATTAGATCCCATACATACCTTTAAAAGGGCAAGTTAGTAATACTGATGAAAAAGTACAAGTTCATCATCAAAAACTGATAAAGTTGATGAGTTCCTGCAACCAGTACCAGAGGAACTACAGCTATTCCCTGCACTGTGCTATGAAAAGAATTAAGTCTCACTGTAGATATGTTATTTCTGCTTCTGCATGGTAGGGATCAGCCATTTTTTAATCTAGTCCGAAAAGAGAATCTATAGAAATTCTGCTTCTGCTACATCTTCACTGCTAAATGCAGTTTTTGTCCTGGCTTTCCATCTCCTGTTTGGATGATATATTGGTGAATCTAACTCACAAAAATAAGCTTGTTTTAAATATCACCTTTGTAGTGTGTCATTTTTCCGTATCCACTCTGTGTAATTTTTATCCATATGTGTGCAAAGGCATGCACGTACACCCAAAAACCAAACAAATATCAAAGATTTGGTTGCCTTCCCAAGCCTTAAGATCACATTTCATCCCTAGGAATGAGCCACTAGGTTCTTACATTAACTTCAATTGAAGTGACAACTGAAGTGAACTGATCTAAACCTAAATAAATAAAAAGGAAAAGTTAATTACTTACCTTGTCTCTGGATTGTAGCCCAATATATAGAAAAATGAATCCACACGAGCTTTAAACTCTCTGGCAGCAAATATGTCAGAAAAATGGGAGATGTTACACTTCCCTCTGAAAGTTAAGGAAAAAAAAGATATCAGGTAAATGGTAAAAAAAAAAAAAATTATAAGTGAAAATAATCTCAAGAAAGAAGGACTAATACTAAAGTCCTTAGAGGGTACTCCAAGAGAAAGTAAAAAAAAAGAAAGTTGTAATCCTTCCCCTCATCACATCTGATAGGCATATTCAGAGGAGTCCAAAGCTAGAGGAGATATCAGAGGTAAACTAATCTAACACCTTTACTTTCAGAAAAGAGCAACCCAAGGGCCAGGGGAGCAAAGTGACTTGCACAAAGTTACAATAAATTGGTGGTAGGGTGGGATTGGTGGTAGAATTCAAATTGGTGTAGAAGAAAGAGCATGGAACTGGTGTCAGATTCTGAATCATTCGGATGTGCCAGAATTCTGCTCAGTTTTGGCTCTCAGATTCTGTACTAGATGGGTTACACACAGTACTGACTGCGCAGAGAAACCAACGACAACACAATGGGCTTCTCAGGGCCTCAATTTCATCATGTGTAAAACGAGCAAACTAAACTAGATGACGTCAAAGGTCCTTCCAAATCTAAATCCATAACTTTTGATTCTCAGAACCCAGCTATGTTTCTACAACATCATGGAATCATTCAAGAGCACGAAAATATATTAGTGTCAAGTACTATGCTAAGCACCAGAGATACAAAGAATGGCAAAAGTCAGTCCTTATTCTAACAGAATTTCCAGTCCAATGCAAATGGAAGTCCAATGGCGTGCAAATAACTATGTACAAAGATCCTACAGATAAGATAAATTGGAGGTAATCATTAAAGGGAAGGCATGAAATATTTAAGGGTTTCACAGAGGTGGGATTTCAGAAAGGACATTAAAGCAGTCAGGGAAGATGGGGAGCAGAGAGAAAGGGAAAAAACTCTAGGCATGATGGAAAGTCAGTGACAGCGACCAGAGCAGGGAGACAGGGTTCAAACAGCAAGATAACCAAGATCAGTGGATTTCAGAGTATGTGGGAGTGTTCAAGATATAAAAACAATAGAATGAAGGAGGAGGGACAGGTTATGAAGGGCTTTGAGTAAGGGTTATGAAGTACAAGCATTAGATTTTAAATTGGAATATAGAGGTGATAAGGAACCACTGAGGTTATTTAGAAAGGAGATGACAGAGCTCAGACCTGAGCTTTAAGAATACCAATCTGAAAGCTTAGAGGAGAATTGAATGGGGTGGAGAGAGACTTCAAATAGAGATTCAAACAAAACAGATTAGAAGTAGGGGTTAAGAGTGAAGATGACGTCACGATTGGGAGCATGGATGACTGGGAGAACAGCAATAACTTTGACAACAATAGGGAAATTAAGAAGAAGGGAAGATTTTAGGGAAAAGATCAGTGTTTATATATAACTTACATATGAAGTTTAAAATGTTGATATCAGTGATGTCAAACTCAAATAGAAAAAGTTATCTGTGGCTTGAATATTGGCTTAGAAAACCACAAATGATCACTATCTATGTTAAATCATAGTTGTTGTATATGTTGTATCACATTTTTATTTATTTTTCTAGACGTTTCCACATTACATTTTAATCTGGATTGGGTCCACCATGAATTTGAAATCTCTGGACGGACATATAGTCCCAGGTCTCCAGGCAATTAGAAATGTGAGACTGAAAGTCAACAGAGAGGTTATAGATAGGAGGGAAGATTTTAAAACTATCACCATAAAAATGATAATTAAATCCATGCAAGCTGATGAGATCAACAAACAAAACAGTATAGAAGAAGAAAAAGAAGAGGGACCAGCGCAAAACCCCTGAAGCTTGTGAAAAAGCACCCTTCACTCTGAAAGCACTCATACCATGACAAAAAGCTCAAAAGTCAAGTAATTGGCTGAGAACACGAGCAAGCAGCCTAAAAAGGACTATAGAATCTTTTTTTCGTGACAAAGAAGCCCAATGTGGGCTGCGCCAGGACCAACCAGACCAGCAGCCAGGCCAAACAGGCCCTAGCACCCTGAACCAGTGAGCTGTGGCAGTTACCAGACTTTTCAATGCACAAATACCAAAGACAACAGAGCAGGTTAGTGGGAAAACTGCTGGACTGGGTTAGAAAGCAGTCTGGCCCCAGGCCCAGAGTGGCAGAGGTGGTGGAGCAAGGGCAGCAGCAGGAAGCTCCTGCAGCAGCTTCCAGAGTTCCAGCTTTGGCTGCTTCTGGCCACAGGCCCACACGGTGGGGGAATCAAGGGGCAGATCAGAGCAGGAGTGCAGGGAGCACTTTGCTGGCACAGAGGCAGGGTTCTCTTGCTTTGCCCTGCTTGGATCTGGGTCCTGGTCCTGGTTGGCAGTTCTTGGGGGAGGAAGAACACTGCTGTGGCAGAGCTTGCGGTGACTGTGCAGTAGAAATAGCTCTGAAAACAGCAGCATAGCCCCTAAAGCTTGGGACAAAGTACTCTCTACAAGCAGTCATAGCCGGACAAAAACCTCAAGGGTGTCAAGTAGTTGGCTGGGAACATGACCAGGCAGCACAAAAGGACTCAGACTATTGAATCCTTTTTTTGGGACAAAGAAGATCAAAACATACAGTCAGAAGAAGTCACAAAGTCAAAGGGTCTACATCAAAAGCCTCCAAGAAAAATATGAATTGGTCTCAGGCCATGGAAGAGCTCAAAAAGGATTTGGAAAAGCAAATAAGAGAAGTAGAAGAAAAATTGGGAGGAGAAATGAGAGTGATGCAAGAACACCAAGAAAAGCAAGTCAATGACTTGCTAAAGGAGACCCAAAAAAACACTGAAGAAAATAACACCTTGAAAAACAGACTAACCGAAATGGCAAAAGAGCTCCAAAAAAGCAAACGAGGAGAAGAATGCCTTGAAAGGCAGAATTAGCCAAATGGAAAAGGAAGTCCAAAAGACCACTGAAGAAAATACCACCTTAAAAATTAGATTGGAGCAAGTGGAAGCTAGTGACTTTATGAGAAATCAAGAAATTATAAAACAAAACCAAAAGAATCAAAAAATGGAAAACAATGTGAAATATCTCACTGCAAAAACCACTGACCTGGAGAATAGATCCAGGAGAGATAATTTAAAAATTGTTGGACCACCTGAAAGCCATGATCAAAAAAAAAGGGCCTAGACATTACCTTTCAAGAAATTATCAAGGAAAACTGCCCTAATATTCTAAAACCTGAGGGCAAAATAGAAATGGAAAGAATCCATCAATCACCTCTTGAAGAAGATCCCCAAAAGAAAACTCCTAGGAATATCATAGCCAAATTCCAGGGTTCCCAAGTCAAGGAGAAAATACTGCAAGCAGCCAGAAATAGTTTGAGTATTGTGGAAACACAATCAGGATAACACAAGATCTAGCAGCTTCTACATTAAAGGATCGAAAGGCTTGGAATATGATGTTCCAGAGGTCAAAAGAGCTAGGATTAAAACCAAGAATCACCTACCCAGCTAAACTATGTATCATGCTCCAAGGCAAAATATAGACTTTCAATAAAATAGTGTACTTTCTCAATGAAAAGACCAGAGCTGAATAGAAAATTTGACTTTCAAATACAAGAATCAAGAGAAGCAAGGAAAGGTAAACAGAAAAGAGAAATCATAAGGGACTTACTAAAGTTGAACCATTTTGTTTACATTCATACAGGGAAAGATGATGTATATAATTCATGAGACCTTTCTCACTATTAGGGTAGTTGAAGGGAATATACATATATATAGACAGAATGCACAGGGTGAGTTGAATATGAAGGGATGAAAACTTAAAAAAAATAAAATTGAGGGGTGAGAGAGGAATATATTGGGAGAAGGGAAAAGGGAGAGATAGAATGGGATAAATTATCTCACATAAAAGTGGCAAGAAAAAGAAGTTCTTTTGGAAGGGAAGGAGTAGGTGAAATGAGTGAACCTTGCTCTCATTGGATTTGGTTTAAGGAAGGAATAACATACACTTTCAAATGGGCATCTTACCCTACAGGAAAGTAGGGGGGAAGGGGATAAGAGGGGAGATGACAGAAGGGAGGGCAGATTGGGGGAGGAGGTAGTCAAAAGCAAACGCTTTTGAAAAGGGACAGGTTCAAAGGAGAAAACTGAATAAGGGGGGACAGGATAGGATGGAGGGAAATATAGTTAGTCTTTCACAACACGATTATTATGGAAGTGTTTTGCATAATGACACACGTGTGGCCTTTGCTGAATTGCCTGCCTTCTGAAGGAGGGTGGGTGGGGAGGGAAAAAGGGAGAGAATTAGGAACTCAAAAGTTCTAAAAGTAGATGCTCAAAAAAAAAAGTATTGCAGGGAACTGGGAAAAAAGATATACAGGCAATGGGGCATAGAAATCTATCTTTCCCTACAAGAAAAGTAAGGGGAAAGGGGATGGGGAGCAGGGTGATAGAAGGGAGGGCAGACTGGGGAAAGGGGCAATCAGAATATATGCCATCTTGGGGTGAGGGAGGGTAGAAGTGGGGAGAAAATTTGTAACTCAAAATCTTGTGGAAATCAATGTTGAAAACTAAAATATTAAATAATAAAATAAATTAAAAAAAAAAGAAGAGGGACCAGAAGAGAGAAATGAAGGCTATTCACTATTAGTAGACATGACTTGTATGAAGATGGAAGGAAGGAAAATGAGGAGTGGTCAGATAGGGAGGAGGAGAGCAAGGAGAGAGTGATGTCCTGACAACTTAGAGAGAAGAGAATATGAAGGAGAAGACCCAAGTGTCCAAGAGGTCAGGAAGGATGAGAACTGAGAAGAAATTAGATTTGCTAATGAAGAGATCAATGGTAGCTGGAAATAGAGCAGTTTCAGTTAAAAGATAAGGTCAAGAAGCCAGACTGTAGAGGGTTAAGCAAAGAGTAAATCAACAGGAACTGAAGGCACCTATTGTAGACAGTTTTCTCAAGGCGGTTAGCCAAAAAAGGCAAAATAGACATAAGTGAGTGGTGATAGAATGATCAAAGGAGTTTTTTTGAGGATGGGGGAATCATGGGCATGTTTGCAGGTAGTAAGGATGCAGTCAGAATATCAGTGTGACAGTAGAGATGATAAAGGGAGTAATCCACTGGAGATGGGCTGAAATGAGATTGTTTAGGCAAAAGAGTTCTCTTAGCAAGGAGAAAGGTGACCCTTTTTTGTGGAACAGGGGTGAATGAGGAGATGGTCACATAGGGCACCTAGGAGGTGTGAGCTTAAGAAAAAAGAAGCAGCTCTCAGTCGGTGGCCTCAAAAAAAATTTTTTTTTTTAAGCAAACTATGAGGCTACAGATTCTCAGCTGAGAAGGTTGAGGGAAAGGGAAACACAGGAGGTTTGAGGAGGGATGAAAAGGTTTGGAAGATCCACTGTGAAGAGTGGGATAGTGAATTAAATAGGGAGATAAAAAATGATTATGATGAAGCAATAAGGACCCAGCTGAGATTATGTAACTAATTTGAAGTGGATCTAGTCACTTGGTTTTGTGATTTTTTTTTTTTTGCTCCAGACTCATTCAGCAGCACATAAGAACAAAGAAATAGTAGAAAAAATTTAGGGCTAAGGGTTACAGCTGAGCAAGATCAGCAAAAAGATAAGAGGGAAGAGATTTGAGAGGATACAGCATGTAGTCAAATTGGTCACTAAGGGGTAAAGACAGCAAAGAATAGAGAACATTCTACTGCTCCTGTACTACCAAGAAATTTGTTATAGGAGAATATTTTTCTGAGGGTAGGTGTTGAGTAGAACATGATAATTTCTTGCCAGATTTACTAGTCCCTAACTTTTTCTCCTTAGGTCAGTGGTTTTTAAGTTTTTGTGTGTCATGGACCCTTTGGCTGTCTGCTGAAGTCTCCGAAGCTCTTTTCAGAATCATGTTTCTAAATGCAAAAAATTGAATATATAGGATTGAAGAAAGAAAATAAAGGGAGGAGAGTATAAGCAGTTCTAGGGGGCTAGCCTGTGAAAGAACTAAGGATTCAAGGGATTGGAAGAAATGATGAAAATGCAAGACAAAGAGAAAGGTGGAATGACAACATATTATGATCAAATACATGAATTTTACAGTTAATGAGCACAGATAGGGAATACTTGTAGGCAATGGAGAGATGGAGAGTATGACCATCTCTGAATATAGCTATAGTGAGATAGAGAAGTAAGTCATGGGAAATGAGTAAACTGAGGAACTGGGACGTAAAACAGTCAGAAAGAATATAAATACACACACACACACACACACACACACATGTGTGTGTATACTGAATTCCATTATGAAGGTAGGTGTTTAGGAAGAGAATAAAACTGGTTCATTAAGGAAGGCACTAAAGACACTGAAAGAGGAGGGTAGAAAACAGCTACAAAAATTGTGATTGGTTCTTAAGGTACTGATTGGGTGATTCTCAAAGGAGAAGAACTTACTGAGTTGATGGAGGCAGAGGATGAGGTCAGATGGGCAATGGGGAGCAAGAAGTCTTCCAAATTCTTCATCTTGAACAATGAATGAATGGAATGAGCAAAAGTGTAAAGTAGTGCTGAACAGTTCTTGTACTGTGTCAACTGGGAGACTGTGTCAACAAGACAGAGTCAGTACTAAGTAACAGCCACAAGAAGAAAGGAGGGGGACAGGAAGAGATTTAAGACAAAAGCAACTGTGTTTCCTATGGAGAAATGATTCCAGAAAGCACAGTAGAAGAGGTGGTAGCTTCAGAGTGGGACACTGGAGAAGTGGCAGGGGGGAGTTTGGTTGAATAAGATATTCTAAATTTACAATGGGAAAAAGGGAGCAGGCAGTGGGGAATGAAGAACAGGATTTGCATTTAGTTCTCATATGTAAAATGTGCTTGTGTATATTTCATTTCCAATTTACTAGAACGGGATAGGAATTTCATGACAAAACTATGTCTTTATCATTCATAACATTGGAGCCATATGGTGCTAAGCACACATGATTTAATTTATTAGGAAATAATCTGATACTTTTTCCTATATTAAACTGAATAATCAAAAAGTACTTCTAACATCAGCCTGATAATCTCCTCACCCAAGAAAAATGTGAGCACTAAAAATAAAATCAATTCAGCGAAAGGTCAACAAACCTGAAAGCAAGACAGGAGTGCAAACAAGACAATACATGTTAACAGCAGCACTTCATAAATTACAAAATCCAGCTTTCCTTTTTAGCCCAAAAATTGTAGGAAAGAAAGCATTAGCTATATGCTTGCCCATGTTGCACCAGCCTGACTCGTGTGTTTGCTGTTGCTGTGCCCTGAGCCCTTAGCCTAGTGCCTGGCATGTACTTAATAATGTATTCTTGCTGAGTGAATATCTGACAACACCTTTTTCCTCCTCTCCTGGCCACTACACTGGCTTCTGTCCATGTCTACAATGGTGTCCTTTCACTCCTTTGCTTTTCAGAACAGGCTTCATTCATGACTCCACTCAAACACCAGGTTTTCTAGAAAGCCTTTATGGCCCACCCAGTTACTAATGCCTTTGCCTAAAGATTAATTTAGCTATTATATATGTTATTTCTGTATTTATTTATATGCCTGTGATCTCCTTTGTTAGAACATAAGTGCCTTGAGTTAGGGACTGTTTTTGCTTCTCCTTTGTATGTGCAGTTCTTAGCACAGAGCATGACACATAAAGTTGAATGAAGAGTTGCTGACTGATCTTTTGCCCTTAATACCAGCAAAGATATATTTTTAACAAAATGTCATAAAACATTCTCTTCCTCCTTTGGTTTCAAAAACCGACAGAAAGAGAAAAAATTTACCCACAAGAAAAGCAAGAGAAATTTTTATTTTATTTTGTAAAAACAATGCCCCAATTGAAACATATTCATAAGTCAGGAGCTTAGAATCCAGACATCCATATACTAAGGAACTGAATATCATACATGATGATCAGAGCCTTAGCTATGGCATTACTAGTACTAAAGAAACTACATAAACTCTGTAATATTTATTCTATGGAAAAAAAAGCATCCACTTACAAATGCAGATACTAAGTATAACATATCTTCCTCTACACAGAGGAAATTAAAAGAAAAAAAATCATCCCAAGTTGGATTCTAACCAAAAAACAACCAAATATTCCTTTCATTCTGCAGCTACCAATTTCACCACCACCACCACCACCATCATCATTACATAATGGGAACTTAATTAAATGTCTGAATTTATGAATGATCATTAAATGAGACAGGTAGGTAGTCAACAAACATTTATTAAGAATTTACTATGTGCCAGCTACTATGCCATCCTTTGCTTCTCAAAGACCTAACACTGTAATTGGATATAAGGGCAGTGAATGTACAATCAGTCAACCAATTAGCATTTATACAGAGCCTTCTCTGTCGGAGTCACTGTGCTACTCAAAAATAAATGAATGAATAAACAAACAAAAAAACTCTAGTCCTTGACCTCAAAGAGCTGCCAAATGGGGAAGATAACACGCACCATCTGTGTACAAACAAGATTAAAAAACAACAGAGGAGAGACAGGGGCATACATGATAGATATTAAGTGGAACGAAAAGAAAGCTTTGAAAATTGATTGGATTGGGGGAGGGAGGTATGGAGGGATCAAAGAAAAAGCCAAGGAAGATATCTCAGTTGTAAGCTTTAAGTGACTGTGAGGAAGGCCTCAACAGTAACAGAGAAGCAACAGGAAATCAGGAGAATGGTTCAAATCTCGACTCTAATGTTTGCTAGGTTTGTGACCATTGGAAAATCAGCACCTCTCTTTCAATGTCCTCATTATAAAATGAAGATAAAAATACTGACACTATCCATCTCACAGACTTGACTTAAAGAAAGCACTGTGTAAATGAAGAACTAAAGAAATATAACCTCTTATGAATATTATCAAACACTACATTTTGACTCTGTATTAAGGACTAAATGTGTATGTACATTAAAGTAACCATCATCACTCATTATTAAAAAGGCAATTAACCTTACATAAACATCTCTGATGATTCTCCTATCTACCTACCTTGCTTTAAACTCTCTACTGCATTTTGCATTTCCAACTGTCTTTCAAACAGCTTGAACCAGATGTCTATTAAATATCTTCACCTAAGCATGTGCAAAATAAAATTCATTATCTTTCCCCCTGAACTCTCCCCTCCCTTCTACCTTCTCAGTCCCTCTGGCTCACAGTGTAGGAGTCTTCCTAGATTCCTCACCGCCCATGTCCAAGTTCTTGCCAAGGCCTGTCAACTCCACTTTCGCAACATCTCAAACAAGCCCCTTTCTCTCTGGCACTGGCCCTTTTCACCTCCCACTTTGATTACTGCAATAGCCTGATGGGAGGTCTGCCTCCCTCAAGTCTCTCCCCACTCTAGCCCACCCCCTATTCAGCCACTAAAGAGATTTTCCTAAACTTCAGGTCCAACCAAGCCACTCCCCTACAGAGTAAACTCCATTACCTCATTATCACTTCCACAATCAAATATAAAATGCCTCTATTTCATGTTCAAAGATCTTCATAAACTAGTTCCTCCTGCTTTTCCAGTTTTCATACAACTTACTCCACAACACATCCCCTTCAATTCAGCAGTGCTGGCCTCCTGGCTGTTTGATGAATGAGACCCTCTATCCTTCAGCTACAGGAATTTTCTCTGGCTGCCCACCATACCTGGAGTGCTATCCCACTGGCTCCTATGGCTTCCTTTAAGTTCCAATATAATGGATCTCCTACAGGAAGCCTTTCCCAATGCCTCTAAATTCTAGTGAGTTCCCTCTGTCCTATCTATCCTGCACGTTGAATGTCTGTATATAGTTGTTCATCTGCTGTCCCCACTACTAGATTGTAAGGTCTTTGAAGGAAGGGATTGTCTTTTGCCCTTTCGCACAGACATCACGTAGCACAGTGTTTGGCATGTAGTAGGTGCTTAATAAATGTTTACTGACTGACTGATCTCTCCTCTTCAGTTCTCCCTTCACAGACTATTCCATTTTTTTTTTGTATCCTCAGCACCTACCAAAGTGACCATTACAGATCTTGAACAAGAAGGAACCTTAGAGATCAGCTTACAGACAAGGAAATTGACACACTGACAAGTGCTTTGCTCAAGGCCACAGCCAGCAGGCATCAAGAGAGCTCTGCAAATAGCAGGCTTAATGCTGTTCATTTCCCAAGAGCACCAATGCCCTCGTGATCGGGTGATTTCTTGCCCTGCTTCTGCAGCAGAGGGGCCTCACTTTCTCTAACAGAATCATTGACCCAGGATGCAGGGGATAACACTGATGTCTCCAAAGTCTGACCAAGCTCTAAGCACCCCACAACACTTGCTGCAGCTGCCTTCATGGCCATCAGACAAATTATTTTCATCCACTCATTCCACAAGGGATTGTCTTCACATGCTTGTGGTAGATGCCCTCCTAATTCACCAATGGCTTTGGGGCCCGTTGGCTCCCCTCAAACTGGTTTAGCTCATTTGCCAAGATGGTTTGCCCAGGTGTGACCAGTTGCATGCTACTGCTTCTTGGAGACACAGGTGACTGTTGGGTGACAGATGGACACCAAAGGTAAATGAGCTTAACATATGGAGGGGCCTAACATACGCTAATGAAACTGAAAGAAGGTGGAGACAGTGTGCTCTCATGAAAAGAGCTCTTTTCTCAGAGGATTATGCCTATGTCTCATGTGTGATCTTGGGCAAGTCAATCAGCACACCAGAGCCTCTCCCTCAGTGAGAAAAGGATTAGACTGGACTGAGGGCTGCTGGGTAACTTTCAGTTCTGGATCTATTATCCTATCACTCAACCCATATTTCTCAATGGCTTCTCAAAATAATCTAAATGGAGTCCTAGGGTTCCATACATACATACATACATACATACATATATATAAGATACAAATGTAGTATCTGACAATCTATAAGATCTAAGGAAGCACTAAACCTCTTTCAACAAAAGATATTTTTTGCTTTTAAACCCTCTAGATTAAGGGGGAAAGCAGTATGGCAACATAAAGGAGCAAAGGATCTGAGTTCAAATTCTGCTGGTGGCTCTTAATATCTATTTGGCTATAAGCAAGTCTGTAATCTCCATAGGTCATAGCTCCCATATCTATAAAAGGAGACAGTTGGGCTAGATGAGCAGAGTTGCCTTCCACCTTTAAATCTATGATTATTATGTGCACATAAAATACTTTGATAGAAAAATGTGTAGCAGAGAGCTGGTTCTTGAGTCAGAGGCAGGACCTGGATTCCTCCTACTGATTCTTACTATCTGTATGACCACGGACAAATCACACAACTTCTCTGAATTTTGTGGCCTAGTTCGCCACTACGGTCCTTGTCAGGAAAAAAATCTAGGCTCTTAAGATAATAAAAACAGGGGTAGTCCGTCATTCTAAGCAATCCTGAAACTCGTAAGGCTAGGAATAGCTCAAAAGCTAAGAAAGAGTTGGTAAGAAGTATGAGGGTTATTGTACAGACAAGGAAATTAACTTGATGAAATCCATGTGTCATTTCTGCATCTAGCTTAAACCTATAAAAAAATAAAGTATCTGGATTTAGACTGAAAGAATTCTTTTTCAAGGCAGTCACCTCTTAGCATTTTATAGGACCAAAGTGCTGTGAAAAACAAAGCCAAGCCCACTCCGACAACAACCGTTCCATCCCTGGGGAAGTCACTCAACCTCTCTAAATCTCAATCCCCTCATCTGGAAATGGGGATGATAACAGCGTCTCTCTCGATGGTTTGTTGTAAAGATTAAATTAAACAATTTAGATGAAATGCCTCGTAAATCTTCAAGTTCTAAGAAACAGCAGTTATCATTAGCTATGATACCAGTCAGAATACTGGACGAGTCCTGGCTCTGAGACTTACTATGTGACTTTGGGTGGTTCTTTTAACCCTTCTGAGCTGTCCTTTACTCACCAGCAACATGGGGATCCTAGTAATTGCACTCTTTCATAGGACTGCTGTGAGAGTTTGTACGAATAATAAATTCTTACAGAAATGTAAGCTATTATTATTTTTACATGGAGGCATTTACAATGGATAGAGCACAGGCCTGGAGTCAGAAAGACCTGAATCTGGCCTCGGACACTCACCAGCTGTGTGACCCTGGGCAAATCACTTAGTCTTTGTTTGCCTTAATCCACTGGAGAAGGAAATGGCAAACCACTCCAATATCTTTGCCAAAAAAATCCTATACAAGGTAATGAAGAGTAGGACATGATCAAGCAATAAAATTGTTTTTACTAATATTTAAGAGGCCATGAGACCTAAATAGGTTAACCTCTCTCTGTGACACTGTGTCATCAATACAATTTTTCAGATGATAATGGCAGCAGAAATTGAACAAGCCAGAAAATTATTAAGCTAAAGGCCTACTTATTCTTGTTTAGCACTTCTAGAAAAATTAGTTTTCCAGTTGAAGCAAGACTACCAAATACTTTAAGTGTCACGGCCACGCCACTAAAGTCTCACTCCAACGTTTCATTACGGCATGGCAGTGACCTGTGTGGTTCATGAGGAATATGCGAGTAGTCCCCAAGTTCTGGCACATCCTGCAAAAGTATAGAAGTTTCCAATATGATCTTGCAACAGAACAAAGGAATAATGGAGAGGTTTATCTTCAGAAAGGAGACTACAGGTGGCTGACTTCTTTTGTGATGACACCAATAACAAGACTCTCTACTAAGGAACAAAAGCAGTCTTATCTAGGGATGAGAAGCTGGATCACTCAATTAAAAAAGAAGTCTTCCTAGGCACATAATAAACACATTACATCAAATAATTGATCATTTTTGAGCCACATTTTGTTGCAAACAGCAAGATGTAGTTGTATTTTATTTTAATTACCAAAATATTTTAAAAGATAAATTTTGTAAAAACATTTTTTTCCCTAAAATAGCCAAAATGCCTTCAAACAAAACTCAATTAAACAATGGAGATCAAACTATCCAATCAAGGATCTGCTCAGGGATATGGAACTCAAACACTGATGTCATTTCAAAACTCTAAATCTTACTGGCTAGAAGTATGAAAGGAGAGGGAAGAACCATATCACGTTAAACTCTAACCAATCAGCCCTGAGATAGGAAACTATTTGCTCAGGCAAACTATTTTAAAATCAGACTGAAATGCTTCCTTATAACTAGATCAATGATGCTTGTAAAAGTGTTAGAAATCAAGTAAAAATCCCCCAGAAGAGTGAAGTACAAAATCATCATAAAATACAGATCAAATATTAATTTTAAATACTTGCAAATCTATGATGTTTATGGCCTCAGAAGACCGGCCTAATCAGACCAATCGTATTACATATATTTGTTTCAAAAGACCTCTAAACTACTTAACTTTTTAATGCCCAAGCCATATTATAATGGGGAGTTGTGGGGAGCGGGGTAGAAAAGGTAGAATGAAGGAATTGGGAAGAAAAGAGAAAGAAGGAAAGGAAGGGAAAGTGAGGAAAAGAAAGAAAGGAAGGTTCTACACATTTGATTTCTAAGCCAATTTAATTTAAAAACCAGGTCAGTCAATTCAAGCAAACTTCTCATTAACTTACTATCTTTTCCTACGTGCAAAGTGAATGTTAGAAATTACCTTCATGAAGCCATAAAAAGAGACTTTGGACTGTGGATGAAAGACTACCACAAAACACTGAAATTTTCTAAGTTTACCTAAAGCTCTCTAAGTCCAAAGAAAGACTCTCTCCCGTAGCCCCCAACACCTCCTGCTCCCACATTAGAAATTAATGCTAATTTGCCTTGCAGTGAGGGCCTTTTCTAAAGTGGCTTTAAACAAGGAAAACCCTTTCTAGATGCTTTCAGCGAAATACTATCTGAACATTTTTATTAGAGATATTATTCCATCCACAGATGGCAATATCCATTACACTATTAATAATCTAAAGGCAGCAGTGGCCAAAAAAAATTCCTTATTGTAGGAAAAAAAAAAAACTATGCTACTCCTCCTACTATTTCGAAGGCCAAAGCGTGTCATTTAAACATAAAATCTGCCTAGAATAAAAAAGTTTTGTCTTTTGTTCTGTTGAACATAAAACACAAACGATTAAATCATCTCTACCAATTGTCTTTACAATTCACATGCAATGGCTTTAGAATCAGACTTTAATAAATTTAATTGGGTGAGCATTTTTTAAGGCAATGTCAGATAAAATGGAGGAGAAGGTAAGAAAAAGAAGAAAGAGGAGAGAGGAGAGAAGCAGAATTTGGATTTATAAAGAAGAACGGGCCTCTAAAAGATGAAACGCAATAGCCTCTTGCATATAATATATTAATTAGTCAGGATGCCAGCATCAGAATTTTGGAATCACATCTTTCCAGATTAAATGTCTGCTCTCAATTTCTTATCGTACATGCTTAAAATAATTAAGTACAATAAGTGGAGTAATCATCTCTAGAGGATAACAAGGCAGACTGAATGTTTTTCACTGTACTGATTGTCTTCTACTTTATATGAGACTTTCATCTAAACTCTGCCACTTACCGAAGGGCAGCAGCATGGTAAGTATCAACATAATCGGAAATGAAGAGCTCTCGATTCTTGATAACTGGGTCTGTAATGACAAGTTCTCGTCCAGAATCTGTTAGAAAAAGAAGGGCATAAGATAGGGGTTCTTAAAACAACCATCCTTCCTAAAACAACCACCTTAACTCCTGTTTCAATTTACCACCATTTTTTTTAAATCACTGAAAATTCCCAAACTTATTTTTAACACACATAAGAGAATATGGTGACTTGAGTGGGGTGGGCATCAAGATCCAGGACTTCATTAGTAAGAGAAACTCCTAAGGTGGAAACTTCTTTCACCAATGAAAATCGACAACTCATGTAATTTATGGAGGAAGAGAGTGGCTTGTAGTATTGTTAAGAGATTTGCCCTTGGTCACAAAGTGAGACTCAAATCAATTAACTAATAAAAGAATAAGAAAGTATTTATTAAGCACAAGGTGTCACGCACTGGGGATACAAGTAAAAAAGGGAAGGTAATCTTTGCATTCAAAGAGTTTATAATATAATGGGGATAGAAAAACAAAAGTGTCAGGGTACGCTAAGTAGAGCCATAAGGCTGTAAATTGGCACATTCTTTACAGAAGTAAGTCAGGAGTATGTGTTAGAGGAAAGACTAGAACCCCGGTCTTCCTGATTCCAAGGTTGGCCCTTGTAATCCATTCATATCAACTATGCTGTGCTGTTTTCACATGGTGACTTATGGCAATAGTAATTCAATCCACCACATTCAGAAAGTGCCTGCTATGTAAAAAGCCCCAAGCTAACAACTGGGAATACAAAGACAAAACTTTTTTAGAGTCCCTGTCCTCAAGGAGCTTATATTCTATTATGGGGGTTACAACATGTAAAAAAGGAAATCTGAAGAATATACAAAGTAATACAAAGTAATTTCCAGAAACTAATTATATCAAGGTAGAAGAGAAGAGGTCAAGAGGGAGCAGGTAGGCCATGCTCTGAAGAAAGCTCAAGGCTGTAAAAGAGGCAGTGAGGAGAAGTGGGGCATTCTGGGAGGAAAAAACTAGTTGGGCACGAAAGCAAGCAAAGACATAAATGGATGGACTGAAAGACAGAGACAACCACTAGTGACCAAGTCAGTCCAACTGGAATGGAGAATGTATCAAGAGGAATGATGTAAGGCAAAAAAGGTTAAGTTGAGACATATTATAGAAAGCTTTAAATGCCAGGCTGAGTGGTTTATGTTTTACCCTAAAGGCAAGAGGGAGGCAGAAAGGAATAGAATGTGACATGGTCACTGAAAACCATATGAAGCCTCAGAGTGGGACAAAGCTATCAATTCCAAACTACAGAGCAATGGAGTCTGCCTGGTTTGTTTCTAACAAGCAACTATAATTTGATTAAACTGAGTGAGTTCATCATTCTCAAGCTAAGGAGTCACAGACTTGCATAAAGATAATAGCTACATCAGATGAATGAAATCTGCCCCTCAAACCCACAAATGCTGCCCTCAAAAACTCATCTTATGGATTATTAACATTTAACTTTCCATTGAAAGTAAACAAGTTAGCCAATGTACCTATATTTTCTATTGCAACTTCTTTGGCATGGGTTTCCAATCAAAATTTAACAAAATTTTAGCTAATTCTGCCCATTAAACTTCTTATTTGCAAAAGATCCAATTTTAGAAATGGTTTTCTGATGTTCTCCATATATGTTTCTCTATGCCTTACTAAATACTGACTTTTCCCATGTTTCTACAAAATTTCAACTGCACTTCCCAAAAATCAACCTTAGTTGTTCCTCATTACTGCTATTCTGTTCAAAGAAAAATGTGATCTCCTAAAGGTCCCTCCTACAAACCCAAATTTCTAGAAGAAATTTTGAACCAAAGGCTGGGAAAATGCTCTGCTGTTAAAGGAAGTAAAAATATTGCCAGAATAAGTATGCTCTAGTAGGATCCAAGCTTATATCTTAAAAATTACTCATATATTTACAAATTTAATCTAAAGTAGGAAATATTTTTAAAAAGAAAACTATAGACTCAATTCTGAATAAATGATTACTATGAAACTATGAAGAATAGTATTCAACAGAAAAGCTGTATCTTTCTACTTTTTGAACACTTCTTGATTCAAAGAAGAAAAGTCTAAGATGAGATGACATGTTTCTGCTAAATTTCATATGAATTCTTACAAGGTAAACTTAGAAAGTTTATTCTTTTTGTCTATAGGTGCAGACACATGCACAGTAAAGCTGTAGAACAAACTGAAAAGCTAAAGGACAGTTTTGAGTACCATAGTTTATAAAAGCAGTGAACTGAGGCTGGGTTGGCAATAACATTAAATAGGGACAAATTTTACTATGAATAGAAGGAAACAAGAAAATAAATTAAAAAACCCAGCACAATTCTCATCAAAAAATATACTCAAACATAGCACTATTATGCTGAGAGCATCTACATCAACAAAATTAATCTAGTAATAAATTGTAAAGAAATAGGTTATCATTTTTTTTAAACAACAGGACATTTTCTTTTGAGGTTAATGTACATCAGTGAACCTGCAGAAGGAAATAGGTTTTATAGCTTTTTTAAATAATATTGGGGTTGGGAGGAAGAGAAGCAAAAGCAACAAAATATAATCCTACAGGGTTTACAATCTTGATTACAGGTCACAATGGGGGGGGGGGTAGGTATAAAAAAAGGTATAAAAATTATGATACTACTATCTCTAGAAAAACCCCACCTCTTACTGTTCTGAACAGCAATTTAAAGGAAAAGATAAATTAACAAAATGTCAAGGGTAAAATAAACAAGCACTCTCTTATTCTCTCTCTCTCTCTCTCTCTCTCTCTCTCTCTCTCTCTCTCTCATACACACAAACACACACAGGCGCATGCGTAACGGACCTAAGTCCTAGAAAAGGCCTATTTATAAAAATTAATATATTCAGAGTATGTACTTCAATTTTTACTGATGTTACAAAAATTACTTCACATAATATACAAAACTCTTCATTTAAGTAAAAAAAACGAGAGATTTTTTCCCTTTTCAATTCTATAGTCTGAGTAAATGAATTAGTTGTATAATATCTTAATCTACAAATTGAACACCCTACCCCTCTTCCTGGAATGTTCTGGGCATTTAGATTCCAGTTGACAGAAAACTGAAGGGTTTGAACTAATATTTAATATTGATTTACTTCCTGTGCTACTCTTGAATAACTTTTCTTTGGACCCTCCTTTACAAACACTAGATGGCACTAACAATAGGGGGCAGTATTTACCATTTTCATTGTGCCGGTCTTGAACCAAATGCTGATAGACAGAATCAGGAACTTCAGACTGACGATAGTACCATTTGACATTCATAAGAAGATGGTCCCTCTTGCTCTGAAAAAGAAAATCTAAAGCATTACTAGAAAGAAATTAACAGCAACATGAACATACTAATTACAGATTACTTAGCACTTTAGGCCATGGGGTCGCAGTAAAGACGACAAAAGGTACAAATCAATTAATTACCTTTAGGTCAGATCCTATTATTTAAAAACAGACAAAGAAATAAAATCAAAGACATCTCGAAACAAAATAAAAGTCTAAGCCCTGAATAATGGTCATTTATATAATATCACATGTAAAACATCAACCAGAACTTGCTGAAGTCGGGATGTCTAGCTGAACAGCTTAGTTGAACAGCCTAGTTTACCAGAAAACCTTTTACATTTCATACCTTATGACAAAATTTATAAAATGTGTCTTTCATCCTTCCTGTCTTGACCTAGAGGACAAACATGCACTAAGAACCAATAGAAAAGACAATGTAGTAGGGATAAAGATAAAGATTAAAAATATCATAGTGGCAAAGAGCTTATGTTCTTTGGGTAGAAAGGGAAGCCAATGGGAAAGCAAGAACTTACATAAATATAACACAAGACAAAGTTGAGGGGAACACAGGATCGGTCCAAAATGCTTTATGGGAAAGGTAAAAAGGGAGAGGAAGTGGTAAGAGAGCAGAAAGGGCTCAAAGCCTGACTCTGACATTAACAACTAATGTGACCTTGGCCAAATCCCTTTAATTCCCTGGGCCTCAGTTTCCTAGTCTGTAAAATTAACATGTCTCTTCTAACTCTAGATTGAGGATCTTATAAATACTTTTAAGCTAGGTGACAGAAATTATCAAGAAAGGTTTCATGGAGGAAGTGTTATCAGAACTTGAAGAAAAAGATTATTTGTGACAGGCAGACAGATACACAAGCAATGAGTAGATAGGGGAAGGGCAACTTGAAGACAAAGCAGTAGGAAAGTATACGTCATGTCTGATTTGACCAGAATGTGAACTGTAAGAAGAGGAGGACTGCTAATAAACATTAGCTTAATAGATGGAGCTTTAAACGTGGGATCTTTGTCTAATAATGAATACAAGAACATACTAGTAGAGGAGCTGGAATCATCATATCTACTTTCATTATAAGTGAAATAAGTAGAAAAAAGAAAAATGAATAGCTCATGAAGAGGCAAAAAAATTTTTTTTGGCAGAATGGGTTTTATTAAACATCCAAAGACACTAAGAAATATTATTTGATGTGACATTGAGCCATCTTATACTTCAGTACTCTGATTGATACATGCAAAAATTCTACCATGAAAATAAGAGAACTTTATGCACCAATACCAATTGCAGATGATGAAGAAATAGAAAACTTCAACAAAGAACTCAATAAGAACCTCTCAAAATTAAATCAACACATATGTTGATACTTGGTGACTTCAGTGCAAAGAAAGTAATGTGAAGATGGTGAGAAAAAAAAATCAGAAAACATGAGTAAGGAAAGATTGAGAGAGGTCAGAGACTTATAGAATATATAGTTACCACAGTGAGTCAGAAAGTCATTAAGCATGTATTAAGTACCTACAACTTGCCTGGCACTGTATTAAATGCTGGGGATACAAAGAAGAAATAAAGAAAATACCTGTTCTCAGTCTAATGGGGAAGAAACCATGAAAACACTTATGGACAAACAATATAAATTGGAAATAATCAATAGAAGGAAAACACTACATCAAGAAAGAAATCACAGAAGGGAGAATGTTAACTGGAACTTGAAGGAAGCCAGGTAGGCCAACAGGTAGAGATAAGAAGACAGAGTATTCCAAGCATGGGGAACATACAGGAAAAATGTCAAGTCTAAAGATGAAGTATCTTGGGTAAGGATCAGCAAGGAGAAAAGTGTCATTGAGTCACAAAATATATGGGAGGAGGAAGGTGAAAGAAAAAGAAAAAGGAGGGGGGTATTAACTTGTGAAGGGCTTTGAAAGCTGAAAAGGGAGTTTTCTATTTGATCCTGGAGGTGATAGGAAGAGGGGAAGAGACCTCAAGCAGGAAGAGTGGTCAGAATGCTACTTCAATGGTGCAGATGATAGGTGATAGGAGTCTGAAGTCTAGCTATGTGTGTAGAAAGAAGAGGATATAGACAATACATGTTGTGAAAGTAGAAATCACAATATTTGGCAACAGATGGCTACGTAGAGGGAGCTTGAGGCTTGAAGGATAACAATGAACCTGAAAGTAACTGGGAGCGTGGTGGTGCCCTCAGCAGTAATTATAAAGTTCAGAAGAGTGAAGGGTTTAGGAGAAAAGATCTGTTCTGTTTTGGTTAACTTTTGGGTATACATAGGACACATAGTTGGCAATACCCAAAAGGCAAGCTAGTGATTCAAGATTGTAGTTCAACCAAAGAGACAAAGGCTGAATTCTAAAGATCTGAGAATCACTTACATAGAGATGATAATTGAACACACAGGAGCTGAGATAACCAAAAAATATAAAGAAAAAAGTAAAGGGGGCTGAGAACAAGGCTTTCAAGGACAACCACGGTTAGCGGACACACACAGATAAAGAATCAGCAAAGAAAAATGAGAAGTCAGGCAGAAAAGAAAACCAGGAGAAAGCAGCAAGATGAAAGCCTAGAGAGACAGGAGTATGTAGGTAGAGAAGGTGATTAGCTGTGTCAAATGCTATAGAAAGGTCAAGAAAACAAGGACTGAGAAAAGGCCATCACATTTGGAAATTAAGAGACTGTTCATAGTTTGGGAGATGGTTGCTTCAGTTAAAGGATAAGGACAAAAAAGCCAGGCTGCTGAATTTTAGAAGAGAGCGAGAGAAAAGGAAAGAGAAACAGCTAGTATAAATGACATATGGCTAGAAGAGGAATTGCTGGGTCAGTGGACATAGCTATTGTAGCCACTTAATGTGCCTAATTACAAATTTTTCTGTGAATAGTTGTATTAATTCTGGGTCAGTGAATATGGCTATTTTAGTCATCTAATTCACATAACTACAAATTACTTTCTTGAACCGTTGTACCAATTCACAGCTCCACCAATAATGCCTTGGTATGCTTGTCTTTCTAAAACCTCTCCAGTAATGACTACCCTCAATTTTTCTATCTTTACTAATTTTCTGGATAGGATGTGAAAATTCAAGGTTGTTTCGATTTGCATTTCTTATTATTATTTACTGGAAGCATTCCTTTATCTTATTGTGAATCATTGGCTACTCATTTTTTGAGAACTATTCATATCCTCTAACCTTTTCTCTGTTGAGATTTTTTACTGTTATTTGTCAACATATATTGGATATCAACTCCTTAGTAAAGTATTTGATACATAGATATTTTCTTCTTAAACTGAATGTGTTTATTTTGTGCAAAAGCTATTCACTTCACTTCATGAAAATTATCTAAATTATCATTTATAAATCCCTCCACCTCTTGTTTGGTTAAGAATTCATCTTCCATTCAAAGTTGCAAAAGGTATAAAGCCAGCTCACCCCCACCCCATATCATCTTTAATACCCAAGTCATGTATACATTTTGAACTTATTATAAAATAAGGTGATAATATCCTGGTCTAAGTGTAAGTTCTGCCAAATTACTTACCATCTCTCATTCCAACCAAATAGAAATGAGATTGATTTCTGTGGGTTTATTTTGTAGCCTTCATCTTCTGCTAAAATTATTAATTATCTCACCTAGCTAAGACAAATACCCTCAATTTCTTTGAGGACTCACTAGGATTCTCATAAGAAAACCATCATGTTATCAGCCAGAACAAGCATGGTTCAAAATAAGAAATATGAGAAAATATTCTCACCTACCCTCTTTGCAGAGGTGGAAGGTCCAAAGGTGTTGCATATTGCAGATATTATCAGACTTTTTTGAAATATTTATCAATTAGGCTGGCTTTTTTTCCTCTTTCTTTTAATTTGTTTTTTAAAAAGATTATTTTATGAGATGGCTCTGTGGAAAGGAGTGGTGGAAACTAAGGTGTTATTTTAAAAAGCATCAATAAATACTTACTTTTAAAAATTCATTAAAGGATTGGATCCTAGGAATTCCCAAAAATGAAGTCATTAATGATCAATAACAATGCAGTTTTCACAATGTTAGGTTAAGACAAATATATAAGAACAAAACTTATTCATAATGGCTTTATTCATAGCCAAAGGCTATCAATAAACAGTCCTTAAAAAGAATTACAGGCTATTGAAAACCATATAAATGATACAAAGCAAAACAACTCTGAGATTTTACCTCACACTGCAAAAAATCAACAACCGTGAGAAAAAATGAAAATGGTCAATGTTGGAGGAGTGGAGGAAAGACACATTAATATACTGCTAGCGGAGCTGTTAATTTATACAAATATTCTAGAAATCAATCTGGAATTATGCTAAGAAAGTAAATAAAATACTCATAAACTATGTAAAAGAGAGGATGCTTTAAGGTTTGCAAGGTACTTCATTTGTTTTCTCCTTTGAACCTCACAACAATACTATGAGACAGATGTAATCTCAATTTTACATATAGATGACAAAGCTGAAGCAGAAAAGACTAAGAAATTCCCCTGCTAGACTGAAACCTAAAGAAAATCAAAGACGGAAAGAACGGGATCATATACAACAAAGTATTTCTGAGAGGACTTTACATAGTAACAGAGAAGGGGGTAGGGGTGGGAAGGAGGATAGATTCCTATGGAATGAAAATGACTAAAGAAACTATGATGGCATTAATTTACTTAAAGATTACTGTAAATTAAGCATGGAGAAACATCAAGAACATGGGGAAGCATGGAAAGACATAAACTAATAGAAAAATGTCACAAGAACCAGCAAATCAACATATCCTGTTGTTGATGTAAATAAAAATAACAAAAACTTATTGTGAATGCGATGTAAATCTTAATTACCAGCCTTGGCCCTGAAGAACAGATATGAGAATGTACCTCCCTCCCTGCTTGGCAGAGGTGGGAGATTTAGATCATGAAAATACTATATACAGGATAGAATTTGATAGATGTTTTAATTTTGTTTAAATACTTTTTTTTATTTTACATTCTTTATTGAATGGGTAGCTCCTTGAATGGGAAGGGTGAAGTAAGTACTGGGAAATAAAGGTGATGTAAAAACAAAGGTTGATATATGGACTTAAAAAATTAAAATTGTTTTAGGGATGGAAAAGCAGACTGGAGAGAATCACGGAGGAAATTAAAAAGAGAACGACAACTATTCTCTCCAGTAGAAATACAATCCTTCTCTCCAGTATAGATCTCATTTCTTTTGTAAATTTGCTAATTAGTTTCCTAAGAAATTTTTCCTCCTGTCTTTTTCTTTGCACAATTATCAACCAGACCTGTCTATAAAGCACTTCATGCATTATTGCTCACTTTGAAAGATCTACACTATGAATAAACAATATTTTTCATTATTTAATGAACTTTTAAGCCAGTACTTTTATTTTCAAAGTTAATATACGAATGCTTCAATGATCTATGATCCTTTGGTATGACTCACAACCTAAGGAACAAATCAACAGCCCCCTCAACTTCTTCGCAGAGGTTTAAAAGCAGACGTAACTATAACAGCTGGCGGCCACTCTCTGGGGACAAGTCTTTCAGCCCCTGACTAGGCTAGTGCTCATCTTTATGGCTCATATTTCCCTGACGTGATCTTCAAGAGTGCAGGAGTCACTCCTGGGCTGTACTGACAAGGCAAGGCTAAAGATACAGAAGGCAGTAAAATTACTAGAGTATTGTGGAAACACAATCAGGATAAAAAGATCTATCTAGCAACTTCTACATTAAGGGATCGAAAAGCTTGGAATATGATGTTCCAGAGGTCAAAGGAGCTAGGATTAAAACCAAGAATCACCTACCCAGCTAAACTGAGTATAATGCTCCAAGGTAAAATATGAACTTTCAATAAAATAGAGGATTTTCAAGCTTTCTCAATGAAAATACCAGAGCTGAATACAAAATCTGACTTTCAAATGCAAGAATCAAGAGAAGCTTGAAAAGGTAAACAAGAAAGAGAAATCATAAGGGACTTACTGAAGTTGAACTGTTTTGTTTACATTCCTACAGGGTACAGGGTGAGCTGAGTATGAAGGGATGATAAAATAAAATTAAGGGGTGAGAGATGAATATATTGAGAAAGGGAGCAAGAAGACAAAGAATGGAGTAAATTATCTCACATAAAAGTAGCAAGAAAAAGCAGTTCTGTTGGAAGTGAAGAGAGGTCAGGTGAGGGGGAATGGGTGAATACTGCTCTCATCACATCTGACTTGAGTAGGGAATAACATACACACTCAATTGGGTATCTTACCCACAGGAAAGTAGGGGGAAGGGGATAAAAAAGTGGGGATGATAGAGGGGAGGGCACATCAGGGGAGGAAGTAATCAAAAGCAAACACTTTTGAAAAGGGACAGGGTCAAGGGAGAAAACTGAATAAATGGGGACAGGATAGGATAGAGAGAAATATAGTCTTTCACAACATGATTATTGTGGAAGTGTTTTGCATATTGATACATGTGTGACCTATGTTGAACTGCTTGCCTTCTTAGGGAGGGTGGGTGGGGAGGGAAAAGGGCAGATAATTTGGAACTCAAAGTTCTAAAAGTAGATGCTCAAAAAAAAAAGTTGTTATTGCATAGAACTGGGAAATAAGATATACAGGCAATGGGGTATAGAAATCTACCTTGCCCTACAAGAAAGTAATGGGAAACGAGATTGGGGAGGGAGTTGGGTGACAGAAGGGAGGGCTGACTGGAGAACAGGGCAATCAGAATATATGCCATCTTGGAGTGGGGGGGAGGGTAGAAATGGGGAGAAAATTTGTAACTCAAAATCTGGTGAAAATCAATGTTGAAAACTAAAAATATTAAATAATAAAATCTGAAGAATCAGTAAAAAAATAATAAAAATAAAAATGATTTTTAAACCATCTCTCTGGATAAGAGATTTTTCATCTACTCAGTTTTAAACACACTTTTGAATAGGAAAAAAAGGATTTAATTAAAGCAGTTTTTAATTTTAAAAGCAGAGCGAATGAGTAACCAAAACAGAAAATCCAATACCTTGTTCTAACTAAAAATGCTACTTAATATTCAACTATCTGAAAAGGAATCAAGAAAGCCACAGAAGAATATTAAGAATAAAGGTATCAAGGGTACACCCAAACTGCAAGCACAGACAGAAAAGTTTCAAGTACGGACTTCATATAGTCTACAGATCAGAAGAGCAAGGCAGAAAATCCAAAACCTCCCAGTGAGTAATTGTAGGAAAACTTCATGATTCATGGAAGCATTCTTTTAAATACATTTGAATTTACTACATCAATCAGAGATTCTCACCCCACCCTGCCCCCTACCCACTCCATTCCATTACAACTTTTGGGCTTGAGAATATATTTGAAAGTTAACAAGATAATGGAGCTTTTCAATTGAGAAAGTTTTAAAATATATGTCTTGAATATATACTTTTAAAAATTTCATAAGGACATCTTTTGGATAATTCAAAATATACATAGAACATTTTTTTAAGGAAAACTAAACTTTAACTTAACTTTAACTTAAAACTAAACTAAAACTTTAAAGGAAAACTAAAATGTAGAATGTGATACTTTCAAAGTAAATACATTTATTTTTGTGTTATGGTTATATTTTATATTCAGCAAATCAATATTTACTTTTTAGAGAAGAATAGTCCTATCACTTCTTTAATCCATGCTAGCCTATTGTCAAGACTCAAAAATTCCAGATAGATTTTTAAGTTGTACTGAAAATGCAGTACCACCACAAAACCAGTTAGTGGCAGCATTGTGTCATATAAAAAAAGTCTTGGGAGGATTTATGCTCAAAATTTATATGAATGGGCTTAAGCCCTGAATTATGATTTAAGGAAATATTTCATTTCAAAAGGATGTAATATGTTGTGGCAAAAGAAACCAGGGCTAGAATCCAAGAGTCTTGCCTATAGTTGGCTGTTTAGATTGGAATAGCAACTCTACTTCCCGAACTATAAAATGAAGGATTAAGATCAAATCCTTAAGGTACCATCAGGGGTCGGGAACCTGTAGCCTCCAGGCCACATGTGGATTCAGTGTCAAAGGGATGCACTAGAGGACTTAGAGGGCCAAATGTGGCCTGAGGTCCCGGGTTCCCCACCCCTGAATTCCAGATAGTCTTTTAACAAGTAAAGAGAGAGGTAAACTAAGAGATGAGATTAAATTCCTGCAATTGCTAAAACCAAAAAGATACAAGGTAACACTAACAATAACCTGAAACAAATCCAAATCAGAAGAACTCTTAAAAAGTCTGACTGAAAGAAGTAACAACTACATTAATTAAAGATGAAAATTCTTCCTTTTAGTTTGGCTCCTTTTAGTTTCTAGTCTAAACAAATCCCCTCAACTACCAGTGCCTTAAACTCTAAAATCTTCTGCCACTGACTGTGTGCATCTCATATAAGTGCCAAGTTGTTGACAAGCTGTCTCCCTTTAAAACAGAAACCCCTCGAAAGGCAGGGACCATTCTCTATGTCCCAAGAGGGTCTGGTACATAAAAACACTAAATAAATGCTTTTTAATTTTCTGATAGAAAATTATGAAGACAGACACTTACAAAGACATACTGAGTCTATGAGGCCAACTGTGCTAAAGAACCCAATCTCAGATGAACATGGCCTGTTAACAAAATCACAGAATTCTGAAACTAAAAGAGACCCTAAAAATGACATACTTCAAGACTCAAGTAGCTCTAGCTTCAAAAACCAGATGCAAAACAAAGGCTGCAGGGTGCTGACATATAAAATAGTTTAGGCAAAAATAAGTGAACAAGAAAGTCTCCATTACAGATATGCTCTTTCAGTCGGAGTCGTCGTATGTTTGAAAAGAGAGACCAAATAATATTTTGGTAAATGAAACAATGTTAAAGGTGTTGTATAAAAATTTGCTTAGGAACACTGGTGGAACTTTTTTATCGAGAATAATTTATTCTGGTTAATAACCCTACTTCTAGTGCATTTACCTATTCAGTAAAGATACCAACAAATGAGTACTTTTAATTACCAAACAATAGAATGGGAAAGGCTTTCAGAGGCATATGATCCAAACCACACAGTAACAACAAACCCCTCCACCACATTCTCAATACCCCAGGATACAAATAGGAAATATAACCCATGACTTATGTGCTGAGCCTGGCGAAGAGAGAAGAGCACTGGAATTCCTGTTTTAAGACCTAGATTTGAATTTCTGTCAATGGAAATGAAACATACATGAAAGAAACAGACAATACAATACTAGATTTTAAGTATGAAGGGCTCAGCAAAAGGCTTTTTTGCTAGGATTTTGTTTGAATGCCAATCTGTAAATTTCTTTGCTTTATACTTCTCTGGTTATCAGGATATCAGGGTCATATGTCTTAAAGTATTTTGTTTCTCAATTTAAGGAATAATTTTAGAGTGTCGTTATTAAAGATTCTTTAAAAATCTATTCTAGTTTTCAGTTTCGTCAACACTATATTCTTTTTGTTTGCCTATTTAGCTATTTATTCTCCAACCTTCATGATTTCATCCATTGTGCTTATTTTGGGATAATTTGTTGATTTTTTAAAAAAGATCAATGAAATGCACATTGATTCCATCAATGCTCTCTTTTCAATTATGTTAATGTATTTTTAGAGGTATAAATTATCCTCTGAAGACTGATTTATATGGATCCAAAAAATTGTGGAATACTGTCTTTATCACCCCCTTTAACAAAATTGTTTTATGGATTGCCTTTTGAACCACTGATTATTCACAGTATCATCAGGAGGTCTACATTAATGTTTATATTTTTACTTTTGTTGCCAGTTAATTACTATTTTTATATTATAATTTATAATGTTCAGAATGTCTGCTTTTTAAATTTATTTATAATGAAGGATAATGCCTATTATATAAAATAAAATATGGTATTGTAAAATATGTATATTCATTAGTGGCATCCTTCAGCAGATTCTATAAATCTCTTAGTTTAAAATTCTTGAATCATTTATTCAGTTTTTTTCTTTTTCTAAATTTTATTTGTCTAGCTCTGAGAGTGGTACACTAACATTTTCAAAAATTTATTTTGCTATTTATTATTCCTTTATGTGTTTAGATGATATGCCATTAGAGGATACATATTTAGTACTGATAATAGTTGTCATGGTTTGAGTATGACAGTCATCTTCTCTCTATTAATAAAAATTTTTCATTTTTTCTTGCTCTTCTAATACAACTTGCTTTCTTAATTACCTAATGCATGACAAATTTTGCCACATGACTTCTCATTATCATTCTTAAGTCAAGTTGAAGATCATTTATCAAGCGCTTATATAGCAAGCACAGTGTAAGCAATGAGGATACAAAGGCAGGCAAAAAACAATTCCTTCTACAAGGAGCTAACAGTCTAATGGAAGAGATAACATACAAACCAGTATGTACAAAATGAGGAAGATAAAATTAAAGTAATCTCAGAGGGAAGGAAGTAAGATTAAAGAGAGAAGAGAAAGGCTACTTGGAAAGGTAGAAGAATCTATAAGAATTGAAGGAAGCCTGAGAAGCCAGGAAATAGGGATGAGGAGCATGGGAGTGACTAGTGAAAATTCCCAGATTCAGAAAACATAGTCTGAGGATGAATAGCATGGAGGCTGATATGAAGTGTAAGAAGACTAGAAATGAAGGACGCAACCAGGTTATGATGGATGTTAAAAGAAGTATGGAAACAAGCATGTATTATGTATTGACTACGTGCTGTGCACAGTGCTAAAGGCCTGACAGTATGTCATCTGACCTCGCAACAACTCTGTGAAGCAGGTATCATATTATTATTATTATTATCATCATCATCATTATTATTTACATTTTACAGTTGAAGAAACTGGGACAGAAAGAGGTTGAGTGACTTAACAGGACCACACAGCTAGCAAGTATCTGAGGCTATATTTGAATTCAGGTCTTCCTGATTCCAGGCCAAACACTACAGCTACTTTGTCACCTAGCAGCCCAAAGAAAGATGAGGACTGAGAAAAAGCCATTAGATTTAGCAAAGAAAAATTCATTAGAGACTTTGGAGAAACCAGTTTCAGTAGAATGAGAACAGAAGTTAGACTGTTGAGAGTGAGAGGAAAAGAGCACTGATTGTAGACTGCCATCTCAATGAGTTTTAGTCACATGAGAAATTAAAGATAAGTAAGAGAGTAAGGATAACAGAGCAGGGCAAATCTGTTGGAAAAGACCAGACAGAATATGAAAACCTATGTATTCTTCTTAACTTTGGCAAGGAGAAGGATCAGGTCTTCACATGAAGCAAGGGTGAAGGAGGAGACAGTGAGGGAAGGCAACTCAGTGATACGAAATGAGAACAAGCGAGAAGAAGTGGCTCAGCAAATGGCCACAATTATTTCCTGGAATTATGAGGCAAGGTTCTAAGCTGAGATAGTGAGAAGAGGTGTAGAAATGGGGAAACTGAAGAGGGGTGAAAAGGTTTTGAAAACCCGCTGTACTCAATAGAACAGTGAATTAATTAGGGAGATACAAATGGAATACCATTCAGTAATGTGGACTCTTTCAATGTTATGTGACATTATTTTGTAGTAGATCCAGTCAACACAGCTTCATGATTCTTCTCCACCTTCATTTGGCACCGCATTCATAGGACCTAGGTCAACAGGTGGTGAGAGTGACCCAAAGCTGAGCCTTAGTGGAATACAATGAGCAATATGATAAGGCAGAAAGGAACTGACCAAGACAGTGAAGAGATGAAATGTTTCACCAATGGATTGAGATAGGGAAAGGAGGAGTCCATCCCAAGTAAAGGTGACAGTATAGAAGAGAACAAGTGTTTGAGGAACTGGAAGTCATGGTGTAAAACACAGGACAGGGTTGGGGTTTGGAAGGCAGAGGGAAAGACAAAATGATAATATATTGTGATAAGATAAGGGAATTTCAGAGTTTATGAACATGGAAATGGTACATTTGTGGCTGATGGTAAGATCAATGGTCTGACCATATTTCTTAAATAGGCAACATGAAATGAATAAATTGAGGTACAATGGTGTTAGGATGCATGAAGGAATACCACATTTTATGTTTAATTTATCTAGTATAAGGACATGAGATGGGGGGGAGGAGAAGAAGAAGACTATGCCAGACTCTGAACTCACTGAGGAAAGGAGGGGAGTGTTTTGGATAAAGGAACTAAAATCTAAAGGAATACTAGCATCTTTGCCCCCTAAAATAAAGGATCCAAAAATTTCTTTGTCATACCTAGAATATCTTACTCCTTATCTCTGCCAACTGGCTTCCCTGGATTTCTTCAAGTCCCAGCTAAAATCCCACCTTCAACAAAAAGCTTTTCATAATTCCCCCTTAATATTCTCTTTCCTTTGTTGATTATTTCCCATTTGTCCTGTACATGCTTGCATGTTGGTTCCTTAACTGGACTGTGAACTCCATGACAGCAGGGATTGTTTTTACCATTTTTCTCTTTCTTTCTAAATTTTTGGGACACTTCTCTCTTCTCCTAGTTATCCTCTCTCTCTCCCTCTCCCTCTCTCTCTCCCTCCCTCCCTTAGCTGGAACCTTATTCAAATCTTACCCTCCAACTGTAGGTGTCCTTCAGGGTTCTATCCCGAATCCTCTTTTCTTCTCCCTCTATCTTATGTTACATGATGATCTCAGGAGCTCCCATGGACATAAATGCCATCTCTATGCTGAAGATTTTCAAATCTACTTATCTTGCCACAAACCCTCAGCTAACCTCCCATCTTGCACTTCTAATTGCCTTTCAGACATCTTGGGCTAGGTAGGTGTCTAGTAGGTTCAAAACAGAGCTCATTATCTTTCTCCCTAAACCCTCCCCACCTACTACCTTCTCTAGCATAATAGAGGGCATCATCATCCTCCCCCATCCCTCGGGTTTGCAACCTAGGAGCTATCCTCAACACATTTCACCCCCATCTCTCCAATCTGTTACCAAGGCCTGTCAATTTCAGCAGCATCTCTCAAATATGTGGCCTTTTCTCCTCTGACACTGTCACCACTCTGGTAAAGGTCCCTCTTCACCTCAAACTGAGACTACTGCAACAGCCTGCTGGTGAGTATGGCTGCCTAATGTGTCTTCCATTCCAATCCATTTTAGACTATGTCATCCCCCTACTCCATGATCAAAAACATGATCAAAAAGTCCCCTGTGGTACTTAAAGCTCTTCATCATCCAGCACTCTCCTACCTGCCCAGTCTTTTTACACCTTACTTCCTGCCACATACTTTTCAATCCGAAGACATTGGCCTCCTGACTTCCACAAACAAAACACTCCATCTCTCAGCTCCAGCATTTTGTCTGGCTGTCCTTTATACATCAAGCACTCTCCCTCCTCTGCTCTGCCTACTGACCTCCTGGGCTTCCACTAATTCTAAGCAAAAAACCTATCTCATGAGATAGTCATGCTAAGTCAACTGCCTTCACTCTACTAATTATTTCCTATTTATCCTGAATATAGCTGGCTTTGAATAATTTGTTTGCACATTGTCTCCATCATTAGATTATAAGCTCCTTGAGTGGAGGGACTGTCTTTTGCCACTTTTTGTATACCCAGTGCTTAGAAACAGTGCCTGGCACATAGTAACTGCTTAACGAATGTTTACTGTTTTGCTGAAAGAATAAATAAAAAACAAGCATGGTAGGATCCACATCAAACTGATGCAGAGTAAAATAAACAAAGGGAAGAAAACAAAATCATTAATACAATGTAAACAGGAAAAACAAGCACTAAAAGAAATCAAAAGTAAATGCTGCAAAATTATCAAGAACAAATATAGTTTCAAAGAGATATGAGAAGATACTCCTATGCCTCTGCAGAGGTGGGAGACCCGCAAGTGTTGTACACTGCATATGTTTCCATACTTTTTCAATGAATTAACCAACAATACTGGTTTTTTCCTTCTTTTTTGTCTGCAAAAAAATATTATGGGGGGAGACTTCCTAGAATAAGGAGAAGCAGGGACACGGAGGGAAACTATGGTGATGGAAAAACAAACTAAACATACCAATAAAACTTTTTTAAAAAGTCAAAACTTAACATAGTAAGAATTAAGGAACAATTTAAAAGATTCCAAGGAGAATGACACAATCAAAGTGATGATTAAGGAAGACTTATGTCTTGATGTAGGACTGAAAAATCAAGATGAATTCAGAAAAGACAGCTGGGAGGCTATTCCATCAAAGAGCTGATTTACCTTGCCAGATCACTGCCACACAACTCCTACATCCAAAATGCTAGTATACAGAATTAGATTTCTTTAGTAGATGGTTATGATGCAAAATTCTCTATATAAGAGAATGCCTGTGTATGTATATGGATTTTTTTTTTAGAATTTTTCTTTAAATTTCCAAAAAAAGTCATCAATACAAGAGAAGAAAATTTTCCTTACTAGACAAGGTCAGAAATTATTTTTAATAAAGTGGCAAGACCACAGATTTAAAACTTAAAGAAACCTTTGAGACTATATAGCCCAATTACCTCCTTCAATAACTTTGGAAACAGAGCCCCTGAGAGGTCAAGTAATCGGCCCAAGACCCCATAAGTTGGTAAAAGCCTGATAGACAAGATGTGAACACAGGTCCTCTGATTACAGAGCCTCTACTCTTTCCACCAATCTATGTAATTTCAAAATTATCTCAAAGAACCCTTAACTCCAATGCCAAGGAACAGAAAGTTTTATGGATACAGCTCAAATGCTGGATTAGAGCAACATTCCATCCAACTCAACAATCTGTTGGGGCCAATGCAGCATGGTGTCTCTCTACATGGAATTTACCTCAAAGGTCAGGGATACAGCATGAAAATTTACATCTTATCTCTAATAACTTGTTTTTCCTTCCATTATATTTAAGCACAACATTGTTACATCTGTTTCTTTTGGAGGGAAAGGATAACACCGCATATTTTATTACTACTGTATAAAAGACACATCCTATCCATTTGTCCTGAAACTATTCTTGACAAGTTTCCTGGGGTGCTAGAAACATGCCCAAGTGTGATGGAGACATCTGTACCTTCACATTCCCTTTCCAAAGTGCAGGAATGAAGACTGTTCATCAAAATGTCACCATAGACTCCCACAGCTTTGTTCCTCTATAACACAAATCAAACATAACATGCACTCTTTGTCAACTAGTTATTTGACATCCCAAGCTTTATTCAAAAAAGTCAAAGAAGAGGGAAACTTGTACAGTTGACATCTAACTGGAGCATTCTATTCTGAAAGAGGAAAGGGGGCACTATTAACCAATTCAGATCCCCATTTGGCTAACGTGTCCCTTTCAGGCAATTACAATTATCGAAATTACTAGCTGTCATTCAAAAACAAATCTTGAATTTTGTTCAGTAGTTTTTCAGTCATGTCTAACTCTTTGCAACGCCATTTGGGGTCTTTTTGATAAAGATACTGGAGAGATATGCCATTTCCTTCTCCAGCTCATTTTATACATGAGGAAACTGAAGCAAAAGAGGTTAAATTACTTGCCCAGGGTTACATACATGGCTAGTAAGTGTCTCAGGCACTTACCAGATGTGTGACACTGAGGAACTCACTTAACTCTATTTGCCTCATCTGTAAAATGAGCTGGAGAAGGAAATGGCAAACCACTCCAGTATCTTTGCCAAGAAAATCCCAAATGGGGTCATAAAGAGTAGAACATGACTGAACAACAACAAAAATGAAGGGCAAGAATTATAATTATTTTATAGATGTGGAAAATGAGCCTCAAAAAATTTAAATGACTTGCCAAAAGTCATAGGCTATATTAAGTGGCAAACCTGAAATCATGTCTCTCTGAATTATACTACCACCTTTCCCTCTACATAACTACCTCTCTATGAGAGGATCCTTGTAAGAAAAGCTAAGGAATGAGGGTGGAGTGCAGCAGGAATACAGCCAGAGATAATTCTATGTGTTTACAAAATGTAGATGTAAAAATAACAGGTTATTTATAAATCTCTAGACAGATGATGCAACTAAAAATGTGCTGACAAATTAATTCACCAAAATGTATGCTGCACTGAAACAAAGAGATTTTTTTAAAAATTATAACTTCTATTTAAACTATCTCTCTGCAGTGACTGTGTTTTGACTAATCAAAAGTGTAATTTGAAAAACAATTCCAAATAGGCAGGAAAAAATGTTTCAACATATCAATGGCCAAATCAATCTTTTAATTATTATGGAAATTACTGTCAATCAATTTTTATTTTGCCTACAAATGAATACTATCCCAAACTTGGTGGAGTTTTAATACATATTACTTATTTACTCACTGAGAACATATCTAAGTGATCCTTAGGCAGGGTTAGGACTTCTAGGCTTTCAATTTCCTCATCTGTACAAAGAGGGGATTGGATGAGTTCACACACTTAAGGTCCATTTCAACTGAAAATTATAATTTCCTCATGCATAAGACAAGTGGTTTGGGGTCAAAAAAGCTCTAAAATCCCTTCCAGCTCTATCTGATTCTAAGTTGTATATGATGCCTCAAGGAAAAGAAGATGATAATTTTTAGGCCTAATGAAGAAAAATGTATTTTAAGGTAATATATGATACGAAAAGCACTTCCCTCACAAGCCAATAAATAGCATAAGTATTACAACTATCACTCACATTTCTCACATAAAGAAATGATAGCTGAAAGACTTTTAAGTGGCTTACCCATAGTAACATGACTAGAAACAGAGACAGTACTTAAATGTTATATGCAGTGTGGTATGATACAACTAACAATGAAGTGAGAGTCAGAAGGCCCAGGATTAAAACTTGGCTCTGCTACTTGGGTACCCGTGTGATCCTGGGCAAATCATTTCATTTCTTTGGATCTCAGTTTCCTAACGGGTAAAAATCAGGATGCTAGATTAAATCCTTGCTAAGGTTCTAATCCTTCTAAATCCTAGAATCACAAAGAGGTAATCTACCTAAATTCTAGTTCCTTCTTCTATTATCATGCTGCTTACTGCAATGTAATAAGTGACTTATTTATCACTGCTCATACTGTACATGCTATAGATCTGCTCTAATTTCAAATCATGGTAAAAACACTACCTTTAAACTGGTGGCGGGGGGGGGGGGCCTTCTTGCATGGATAAACCCTAACATGTGATATTACAAGACAAACAATTAACTAAAATACTAAAATATTGATTTTTTAATATTCTATTTCAATAATCCCTACCACAATATTATCCATTTAAAATCTGGAAAGCTAAAAATGAAGTTATTTTAAGTTCACATTGAATAACCCTATGACAAGTAGATTGTTGGAGCAGATTTGATGGTATGGGGTTAAAGCACTGGGCCTGGAATCACGAAGAACAAAGTTCAAATCCATCCTCAAAAACTTAAACAGCTGTGTGACAATGGGCAAGGCATTTAGCCTATCCGAATCACTTCTCTAAATTGTAAAACATGGATCACAATAGCTTTCTTAGAGATCATGGAATTAAAAAACACTAACTATACCAAGAAAGCCAGAGCAGGACTAGCCTAGAAATTCCCTCCAGAGATGGTCAGAGCCCAGTTCTAAAATCAAGTCCAAAGTCAGGAAATAGGCTGGAAGAATGAGAAAAAAAATCCAAACTATACCACCATAAAAAGCTATTATGGTGGGAGGGATGCTAAAGGTACAAATTCAGAAAAAGAGAAGGACTCCAAAACACCTACAAGTAAGGTCTCACATCTCAAACACAAATTCAACCAGAATTGCTGCAAGAGATTAAGCCAAGAATTTATAATGTAAAGAGCTTTAATTTTTTTTCTTTAATCAATGAAAAATCGTGATTGATTAAAATACTGAAAAAGAAACAAGAGGTATAAAACAAAGAATTGGCAAAGGAATTAGCAGTTTGGCACAAGGAGTAACAAAACTTTGCCCAAGCAACAGACTTTCTGAAAATTAGAATGAACAAATTAGAAGCCAATAACTCTATGAGAGAAACACTAAAACAAAGTCAAAGGACAGAAAAATAGAAGAAAATATAAGTTATTTCAGAGCAAAAACAGCTGTCCCAGAAAATAGATGGAAGAGAAAAAAATTTAAGAATGACTGGACTCCCTAAATCCTATGTTAGGAGAAAAAAAAAACCTAGATATGCTATTTTAAGAAATCTTAAAACTGCCCAAATCTCTCAGAATCAGGAGGCAAAATGGAAATAGAAAGAATCCAATGACTACTTCCTGAAAATGCTTTCATGTTCCTTCCAGGGAACATTACAGCCAAAATCTATAGTTTTTGGTTCAAAGAAAATGTAACAAAGGAAAAAGAAAAAAAGAATAAAGTTTAACAACCACCAGCTTAAAGGAGAGGAGAATATGGAATAGGATATTCCAGAAGGCAGATTATATAGTCAAACAGTCAAGAATAATTTAGCTAGCAAAACTGAGTATATAATTCTAGAGAAGCAAAAAAAGGAGACCTTTAATGAAGGAGAGGGTTTCCAAGCACCCACGATGAAAAGACCAGAGATATGTAGAAACTTTGAAACACAAAGGAGAAACATAAAAAAGTAAACACAAATGAATGAAAATAAAGGAATAAACAAGGATAAACTTTTTTTTTTAAATGTGGAGTGATGTTACATATGTTCCCTCTGAGCCCTATCATCATCAGGGATTACAGAATCTAATTAAAGAAAGTCTGAGAGTGATTCTGTTATGTCTTGACATACTTAAGAATGGAAAAAGAGGGGAAGAGGAGGTTGGAGCAGAGAAGGTGGTTATAGAAAATTATCTTTTGTAATTAGGGTGTGCAAATACTTCTGTAACTACACGAGTCAAGAGGAATAGGAGGGAAAGGGGAAAATGAATTAATGGGAAGATAGATTAAACAAGACATTTAAGTAAAACAAACTGCAAGTAAGGATATACAAAAATATTTATAGTTCTTTTTGAGGCAACAACGAATGGGAATCCGAGGTGGGGACCATCAAATAAAGAATGGTTAATCAATTTGTAGCATATGAATATGACAGAATATCACTACACCCTAAGAAATAAGAGAGGTGATTTCAGAGAGACCTGGGAAGACGTGTATGAACTGATGCAGAGTGAAGAGAGACAGGAGAACAATTTATTTAATGATGACAATTTGGTAAGGACAAACAAGAATTAGGAATTCTTGATCCAGTTTAATGACCAACTCTGATTCCAGAGGACTGATGATAAAACATGTACCCACCTCCTGAAAAAAGGCTGAAGGAAGAATACAGAATATGTTGCTGGACAATGTAGATGTTTATTCTGTTTGACTCTACATGTCTGTAACAAGTGTCTTGTTTTTACTTCATTTTCAGATGGGGGCGAGGAGAGGTTGTTAAATGGGAGTTAAGGCAAATTTTTACTAACTGAATAAAACTATATGCATAAATAATTCAAAAGAAAAGAATGGTTTGAGATCTGATGTTCTGTCCTAAAGTGCCCTATAAAATAATTATTTTTAAAATAGTAGGTTTTCAAATTAGAGTATGAAGTGAAAATACCTGGCACATAGTAGGCATCCAATAAGTATTTATTAAGAAGGTATTACCATTCTCCTCTGCTCCCTCCTTAATGAACCAAAAGTTAGTTGGTATCTTTCTCCAAAAATGAGCTATCCTTTTTTTGGAGGAAAATTTGAATGTATTAAACAATTCTGGCTCTGGTCAAAGGTTAAGATATTTTATTTATTTTTATTATCTTGAGAAAGTATTAAACACTCTTAACAGATCTGTAATCCATTACTTTAAAAGCACAGGAAATCCACAGACCAAATATTGGCTTAACTGTGAGTATAAATTTTCCTTTTTTTATGAGGACTGGAGCATCTATTTTTTGTGGCTGCAACAGTCTCCACTCCCTTTTTAAAAAAATTTATTTGTTTTTAGCTTTCAACATTCACTTCCACAAGGTTTTGGGTTTAAAATTTTCTCCCCTTCTCTCCCTCCCCTCTCCCCAAGACAGTGTGCAATCTGATAGAGGCTCTACATATACATTCATGTTAAACATAATGTTGTAAAGTAGTATTAGAACCAACGGGAGGAACCACAATAAAGAAGAAACAAAACAAAAGAAAAAAAGAGAGCAAATAGTATGCTTCAATCTATATTCAGACTTGATAGTTCTTTCTCTGGATGTGGATGGCATTTTCCATTATAAGTCTTTAGGAGGTGTCTTAGATCTTTGCACTGATGAGTAGAGCCAAGTCTATGAAAATTATACATACAATGTTTTCCTGGTTCTACTACTCACTTCACTCAGCATCAGTTCATATAATTCCTTCCAGGTTTTTCTGGAGTCTTCCTGCTCATCATTTCTTATAGCACAGTAGTATTCCATTACATTCATATACCACAACTTGTTCAACCATTCCCCAATTGATGGGCATCTCCTCAATTTCCAACTCTTGGCCACCACAAAAAGAGCTGCTATAAATAATTTTGTACATTTCACTGCCCTTCAAGATGGTTATTTTCTTCACTATTCCTTCAATGAAAAGTATTTTTAAAATTTTAAGCACCACAGAACAACTTATAAACCAAAATAAAAAATTTTAGAAAGTAACTAACAATGATAAATTGCAAACTTCCTTCTCTTGCCAATAAAAGCCTCAGAGATAGTAATTTTCTTCTAAGTCTTTTTCATTTTAGGTTTTTGTCTCAGGCGCTTTAACTAAAACCAAAGCAGCTGCAACCTTTCAACCTGCTACACTTATCAAAGAATGCCCCATCAACAAGCGCTTTTCTAATAGAAACATGCCTGGGTGCCTTATCTCAGTGCACAAATCAGGCCACAAAGAAACACTGGTTTGACCAAGTGAAGTAATACAAAGCAAGAAATGAAAAGGCTTGTTTAAGCCACGAATAATCAATAGATGTTCAGTGAACTGTAAACTGAACTGGACAACTACTGATGGGAGGAAGAGTATCATTTTCAGGACAAAGTCTCATTTTTTATGAATATTTTGATCCTCATGAAAAAAACATCCCTTTTAGACTACACAAGCCCTAAAATACACAGACATCTGGATTTTTTAAGTCATGTCTACTTCAAGTATCCTCTATGATAAATCAAACTACTTTTAGCTGGAATAAATGACCTTGACGTTTGGTGGAAGAGGGGAAGTACATATAAATATCATCTAGAAACATAAAATAATCTGAATTTCTCATATATTCAGATACAAAAAAAGGAGAAAAGAATGACCTGAAGGCAATTTGTGACTTTCTATAGCATTACATGATAGAACCTCAACTACTTTTAAAGCCACTCAATTGTGTAAATAAAACTGCTTCACTTTCATAGGAACAAGGTTTTATTATGAAACTGAATTAAGGTATCAAGTTATCAAGAATACTTTTAAATAATGTGCACTGTTACTTAATATAACAAAAGTAGCTTTTGCCAACTTCTGTCAAAATCGGTTTCTCCTAAAATATAACATATAAAAAGATAATCTCCAACTAAGTAATACACCTCTATAATTTATAGTCTCAACCTTTTGTTATAGGAGGGCTCGTTTAATATGCCCCAGTTTTGCTCCTACTACAAACTTTTTTTTTTAATCTGGAAAGCAGAATGGAAGTGAAAAATATATAGGGTGAGGTGTCAGAACATCTGATTCCATTCTCTCCCTAGAAGATGGCCATGACCTTCAACCACATTAACCCCACTTTCCACAATTCTAAACAAGGTAATGATAGTAATTCAACGGCCCACCTCACATAGATGTTGTGAGGACCCTGTGTACCCTACAGAAATATATGAGGAGATTAACAAAGAAAGCAGATATACCATCTGGAAAATTACTTGAAATTACGACACTGCCACGTAAGTTGTTAAGGGAAATGTTAAAGTGGTCCGTATTTTTTTAAGAACAAAATCTACATTCAAGAAAGGCAGACAATTCAATTTGCAATTGCCATAATTACCATTTGTTGCCCACTCAAGTCAAGGGCAAACCCATAATACAGTTCGGTGTCTGCATCAGCAAACTGACAAGTTTAGTAAAGTCAGTTTAACTAAAAGTCATACAAAACGTTAGAAACAATTAACAGAAACTAATAAGAAGACCCCAAAAGATGGCAACCTAAAAACCCACAAACTGAAGCCAAAGTGGTTTCTTTCTGTCAAGCATCCTTCTCTCTCCCCCAAATATAGCTCATTTCCTCGTTCCCTCGCTGCTTTATTTTAACTCTTCTATATAGATATATGTATTATCTCAATTAAAATGTGGCTTTGCCTAGGAACTCTAAAAAAAAAACAAAATAAAACATGTAAACCAAAATGTTTTCAATGCATACAAACATGATATAACAATCTATCACCACCAATAACATATTCACAAATTGAGGGTTTTTTCAAGGTGGTGGAATTAATAAGTCCTGAGCAATTGATATCATTCTGGCTAGTCACCTTGCTGACTAGTAAGATTGTCACGACCTATCTTGATGGTTTGCAGTGTCAAAAGATGTAGGAGGTGCACTTGGACAGAGTTCTGATTATGAACGTCACATTTGCATCATGATTCGTGGGAAATACTGATAGTTCTTATTACCTAAATCCCAAGTATTAGATGAGCATATTTAACAAATTATGTGGACAACAAATAAATGTATTTACCTAGGAAAGAAGGAAATTTTTATAATGCTGCTTATGACACACAATTTGAAGGTGCCAGCACCCAGCACTGTGTAGGAGTGTGCACACCCAGGTGTACATGCACACAAATTGTTAACCAGTCATTTTGACAAAACACAGCAAGGAGAGAAGCCAGGGGAGCAAAGGAGCACAAATCTAGAGCTGGAAGGGCCTTCAGAGGGCCAGCTAACCCAATACTCATTTCCTCCCCTCCCCCATCTCTCTCCCTCTTATTTTACAGAGAAGGAAACTGAAATCTTCAGGTGAAGTGATTTTGAAAGCATCTCAACAGGGAATAACAAAAGGCAGGATTTGTACCCAGACTGACTGATTGGAAGGCCAGTAGGTGCTCTTTTCCACTGTGTTACATGACTTCCTTTACCTGCCTTAATACCCAGAAGGAAATCAGGCTAATATTTACTACATAAATATTACAAATACCTTGTATATTTTAAACAATGTCTGCATCCAGAGAAATAAATGATGAATAAAAATATGTATAGAATGGTTTTACTTACACACACACACACACACACACACACACACACACACACACACAATTTGTTTCTAATAGCAGCAGGGTGAGGGGAGGGAAGGAAAAAAGGACAAAAAAGAAAGTTACATGATTATCATATATTTAAAAGGACCGGCAAGTTGGACATAACAGATTAGCAGTTTCATGTACAATTATCATTTTTTCTACTCTATCATATTATGGAAATACTTGTTTTATTATTTAAGTTCAGAATAAAATAAAGGGCTGCTTTTTTTAAAATTTTATTATCAGGTACTGTTTCATGAAATTGTTTCCCAGAACATACTAGAATTCCAGATAAAATTGCCAGTTAGCTCTACTGAACAGCCAAAATCCTATCTCTGGCCTGATCTTCATACACATAATGCTCTCTTCTCCTCACATGCACCTCTTGGAATCCCTACGGCCCTTCAAATCAGCTCAAGTGCCTCCTCCTAACACAACCCCTTGCCCAGTTGGCTCTGCTTTCCCTATTCTCTCTTGTCCCCTCCAAAGTACTCTGGATTTACCTCCCAGATACTTCGAAGTTACCTCTCTGTTGATATACTTCTCCCCCATTCCCCAGCCAGCACCAGCACAGTAAGCTCCTAGAGAGAATCCCACACTTGCTCTGTGCCTGGTGCTGCTTCCTTTCTTGTCTTTGAAACCCTAATACACTGACCATGGCACATAGTAGGCATTTAAGTAATGTTTCTTGACTTGAATAGTTGAAAACAAATATACATTCTCCAGAAATTAAGCATTTTTACTGACCTCAATAATTTTAAGCATCTTATTTTTAAGTTCCCCAAATTAAAGCTCATATACAGCAAGGCAACTCAATAATACTTTATCAGTAGTATCTTAAAAAAAAACAAACACAAATTCGGAGGCTCTTTCTGTTCAGATGACCATCGTGTGGGATGTTAATTTATAATAAGGAGCCATCTCAGGGTAGGAAAAGAAATAAATCTTATTCCATTCTCAAGAATAGGGAGTCCTCTGCTAGGGCACAGAGCGGAACCAGCAAAGGAGGCGCTTTACAAGAGGCAAAGCACCAATAACTATACCTAACCCAAGAGAATTCCCGCCCACCTCTGACCCTTCTCACCACTGGCTGGGAGGTGGGCTTACAATCTGAGCACGAAAGCTAGACAAAGAACCGGGAAATTGAGGCACAGAAACTCCAATTCCCATTCCCTTAGTTAATGATTACAACTGAGGTGACATCTATAAATCTAAAGAAGGAGAATAGAATAAGGGGAGGGAGAGACCCTCTCCATTCTTCCACAGCACTTTTACAGTAAAAGAAAGCAGGTCACAGTGACCCTATTCTTACTGAGCAAATCTTTAAACCAGAACCAGAAGAAAGAACAAAAAGTTTCAGGGTAAACTTTCCCAGAGGCTGAGCCATCAGACTCTCATGGCATCAGAATTTTTCCACTTCTCTATTTCTTGATTTTTAAACATTTCTCTGTGTGTGTACATACATATCTTCCCTGTGAAGTCTTCACATGTTATTTACCTCACACAACCATGTCTACTTGTTTTCTTTTATTATTTCATCCCTCCCTTAGACCTTCCTGATTTTCCCCTTTAATGCTGGGAGGTTTGCCAGATAAAGACAACAGGAACTTACACAAACAACGCTGTTAGAGAATAAAATGTTTAATAATTTCTGTCAGTGCTACAAATCTGGATGTGTATTCAAATACTGCTAACTGTTAGACCTAAATTTTCTTGAGATATGGAAGCACGTTAAGAGCACTCAGTGATAATCTCAACTACATTATAATCATCTGTTCTCCTCCATACATTTGATATTTCTGCGGTGTTAGATTTAAATGCATTTGGAGTCTTCTAAGAAGAAATCAGACTGCAAGGTTTCACTTTGCATATAAAGATGGGTGACTAAATGTTATTCTACAAACATATTTGAATCAAAAATATACTGCTAAATTTCTGCTATTCACTATCTGAAATATCATAAAAGGAGTATGAACATACGCGCGCACACACACACACACACACACGTGCATGTGATTCATTAATAGCCTATACTTAAAATCACCATTGAAGAAAGCAATAAGCACTATTTTTTAATCACAATTTTTTTTGTTAATGTTTGCTGCTTCCACAAACTCTACTTTGATTACAGATTATGTTTTTCCCCCATAGAAGCAAATTTGGCAGCAAGCTGCTGACACAGTATTGATGAACACCCTCCCCAACACACTGCCTTATTGCTATTCAGCACACACAGACATTCTAAATCCAATACACTCAGTGTTAGGAACAATAAGCAAACAGTTACCTAATAATCAATAGTATTAAGAATGCGTTGAACTAATCTTTGAATATATGCTCTAGGAATTAAATTTGATTCAAGTTTCTTTAAACCCTTCAACATAAAGAGAGGTAGTAGTGAAGTGAAAATACCATCCACAGACTCCAAACTTTGCCATTAAATGGAACACTTATAGTACACAGTTCACATAGAATTAATTGCTGAACATAGTCACATTATCTATCATTTAAATTAAAACAAGCAGTGCACAGCAATGGAGATGTCTGAAGCTATCATATGGTGTGAATAAATTTCTCACCTTTGAAATATCATGGGCCTTATATCCTGGAGCATCTCAATAAGGACTTTGGCCCTTTAACAAGGAGAGCTAACCAAATTGAAATAATAAACATTCAAAAAGGAAGACATGCCACAAAACCAAGCAAACAGTTGGGACACCTACCTCTTGGGTTAAAATAAAATGCCAAAGGGATGAGGATGTTTCATGTTTAAAAATAAACACATGAAAAAGGGCTTCCCCTCCCCATCTCCAAGTTCACAGAGGTAAATCCAGAGAAACCACAGTATTTATTCATAAATTTCAATGAGGGTTGGTAGTGGTTAAAAAGAACTTTAAAAAGAAGATATAACCACCTGTACAAAAAATTTATTTATTTTGTACTTATTAAAAGATAAAGACACCTGTTCCAAATCTTATGCATGACAATACAGAACATATACTCATGTCTTGAAAAAAGGTGTGTGTGTGAGAGAGAATGTGTGTGTGTGTGTGTGTGTGTGTGATATGGCTCAAGTTTTTAATACAAATGGAAGACAGTAAAATATGCAATACAAGAATCTCTGAAGAATTAAAAAGGAATGTCACAAAGGGAAGAAAGAAATAGGGTCACAGCCAAAGTGTTTTCATCTACTAAACTCAAATGTTAGAAGAAAGCAAAGAAAGCTTACAATGACAATAATAATGTCTTTATGTTGTGTTTTAAAGTTTGCAAAGTACCTTATGAATCTGATCTCATTTGATCCTCACAACAACCCTGAGAAGCAGGTCCTATTATTATAGCCATTTTAAATGTGAGGAAAATGGGGAAGTCAGAGAGGAAGTGATTTGTCTAGTGTCACACAGCTAGTAAGTATCTGAGGCAGGATTTGAACTCAGGTCTTCCTAACCCTAGAATCAAGGCTCTATTCCAGGGTGGCCACTGTACCACCAACTTCCTCCAAAATCCCACAGGATAAATAAACCTAAGTAGATTGTAGAGAGAGAGAGAGAGAGAGAGAGAGAGAGAGAGAGAGAGAGAGAGAGAGAGAGACAGTGTGTGTGTGTATCATCCATTATTTTAAAGGTACTTTTCAAGTCTCATCGTGTAATGCATTTTTTTGGAAACTTGGACCATGTTCCATAAAACCAATCCCTAAAACTAATCCTTTGAGAAACTTCTTTTCCTACTTGCTCAGAAAAATTTTTCTTTAAAGGCTTATCTATTGTGATCATTAATATATAATACAATTTAAGAGGGGAAATGTGCTCTTTCAGTGGACTGAATCAAAAAGAAATCCATCATCCATGATTTACAACAAATGAACAGACAAATCTCGGTTCAAATTAGAAGCACAATATCAGTAACTACCATGATAAAAACAGAATCAACCATTCATGGAATCAGGAAGATACAGTCAGAAGACAGCTAGATTTGGAGGCAAAGGGTGTGGGTCATAATAATCCTGTACCTGCAATTTACTCGATGACATTAGGTGAGTCAAAACCCCATGGAGCCTCAAGAGACTTCATCTGTAAAATAAGGGGGTGGACGAGATGAAATATAAGGTTCTTTCTGGGTCTAAAACTTTGATCCTATGATGCTATGGTGAAATTGTAACATACAGAAAGGAGACACTATGTATGGAAGATAAGAGGTCCAATGATATCTAAGACCACGTTTACAGTAAGGATAACACAATGCTTTATAGTTGGTCTTACTGTTTATATGTAAAGAAATACCAAACCTGACACATGAATTTAGAGCTTGCAATCCCATCTGAAACAACTAATTGAAAAGATAATATCAAGAAATCACTAGCAAGAAAACTTTTAACTGAAAAATAATTAAAAACAGAAGAAAATGGAAAACGGCCTGGTGTCACCAAGGAAATTAAAATGCATTCTAAATAATATTAACACACAGAACTCTATGGACTTAAATAAAAACTGTAAGTTTTAAAATATTAAGTAAGCAAAAGATATTCCAAGGATTCCTAACAAATATATTTGAGGAAATTGCTTCTCTCCCATCTCTTTAATGTGACAAATCAGCGTCAGGAAAATGAAAATTTTCATTCGCCACCATTTCATCTATAAGTGATCCTAACTGTCTTGTGAGGTTTTCCGCAGATGCTAAAAAGCATAATTACTTTTACAAATCTGTAGAATAGTTTACCTTCATAAAATCACATCATTTGAAAGCTGGAGGGGACCTTAATGGCTATCTAGCACAACCCAGTGCTTAGCACAATGCCAAAGAATAGAAATGCAGGAGGCAAGGATAAATGTAACAGGACATTTATGACAACAGAGAGACCAGTAAGTTTCTAAATGTGCACAAGAAGACAGGGTGAAGGCTGAATATTGATAACAGGTAAGAGTGGAGAAGGTATCGTGACAACATGCCAACAGGTGGAACTATATTACAACATGGGAGAGTACATAGAAGGGAGGGAGGGAAGCAGGACAGAGAGGAGTAAGTAATATACAAAAGGTCAAATTAAGGACAAGCAATGAGGGAAAGCTGGTCTCAGAAAAAGAAGAGCCTCTGTGGTCTCAGAAAAGAGGAGATCCTATAGGGAAATGGATGAAGATGAGGTTGGGGGAGGGGGGTACAGTTTGGTAAAGGGAGGAAAGAAAAAAGATCTAACTTTGGAGGTGGAAGAGGTTTCCACTGATGAATGCTCCTATAGGTGAGGAGACATGGCTGAAGAAAGATGAGGACCTTACAAGGAATGAAGCCTGGAGATTGAACAGTCTACTGGGGCGGGGGGGGGGGGGGGGGGGGGGGGGTTGGGGGGTGTGCTGCCAGCAGCACTGGGAGAAGACACTTGGAACCCCTGGGGGCAACTTGCACCAGGAAGAATGGGAGAGCAGGGAGGCTATTTCCAGGCAAATGTAGGGGGGAAAAAAGGTCAAAAAGAGAAGGTGTTGCTCAATAACTGAATTATAAGAGATTTGATTGGGGAGGGGCCCTACCATGGAGCTGTTGTACTCTCTCATATCTACAAGACTGGCATTGTTTTAAAAGTGAGGCACAATGGAAAACAATAATCCTTGGGGTAAGCTCAAGAAGGTAGAGAAAGCACCTAGAGGGAGAGCACAGAATAGATACTTGGGAAGCTTTGATTATATGAAGAATACTGAGAAAAAAGAAAGACTAGATAATTTTAGGAATCATGAATCAGAGAATGAGCCTACAATAAAAACAAAGAGAAGATGGATAAAGAAGAAAGTGAGAGAAATCCTTTTTGGAAATGAGAGCAAAAAATGAAATCTCAAAACTACCGAAGAAAACTAGTTGAAGGGGAGGATAAGAAGGGGATATTTACATGACTGAGGAGAAGAGATATATAACCACACAAAAGCAGGAGAAAAAGGAATTAATAAACAAAACCCTAAAGGGAAATGGCTAACAAATGAGAGGAAGGGATCAGGAGTAAGGGGAAGAGAGCCCATGGGGACAGGGCCACCGTAAAATAAAAAGATTACAGTAAAGCAACTGAAGGATTATAACATAGTGTTTACAACAGACCAGGGAACTTGAAACTTCTGCACAGACAACATAAATGCATCTAGGATAAGAACACAAGTGGTTGAACAGGGGAAAAAAAAACACTTTTGTATCAAATTTTTCTGATAAAGGTTTGGTATTCAAGGGGTGTAGGGGTGTGTGTGTGTGTGTGTGTGTGTGTGTGTGTGTGTGTGTGTGTTTTGACTAATAACTATTCCTCATAGAAAAATGGTCAAAAGACAAGAAGTTATCAAAAGAACTGCAAAGTATTCACAACCACACAAAAAAATGCTCCAAAATCAGCAATAATAAGAGAAACGTAAATCAAAACAACCATGATATTCTACCTTACACCTACAAATTGGCAAAGATGATTTTTTCAAAAAACCAGCAACAGTCAGTATTGGAGGTGTAGTGGAAAGATAGGCACACCAATACACTGTTGGTGGAGGCATGAAGTGGTATAAACAATTAAGATGTCTATACCTTTGAACCGGAGACTCCATTACTGAGCTTATTCTCCAATAAAGCCATTGGTAAGAGAAAAGTCCTCATATATTCCAAATATTCATAGCAAAACATGTTGTGAAAGCTAAGAATGAGAAACAAAGTTGATGGTGTGAATGTAATAAAAATAATGGTACTGTATTGTGATCAACACAGAGAAGCCTGGAAAGATCTATATGAACTGATCCAAAGTGGAGTAAGCAGAGTGGAGTAAGCAGTGTCAAGAAAACAATAAACACAATAACTACCATAACATAAATGGAAAGAACAAGCAAATACCAATAAACCAAAAATAAAGGTTCTTCCAGGTAAGGAGGCTGCTAGGGCATGTCAATGAATGTACCTCTCAGGGTGAGAATGTTGCTGTGGAATAATGGAATAAAAAGTCAAGAGAATCATGACAATTGTTGTCGGCCAGGGCCCTGCCTTAAAGACAAGGCTTGAGAATGCTGAGCACAGAATGCTCCTGTGTGACTGGCCCAGCCAGACCTTTCCACACTTCTTACCTGATGCCACTTTACAGACTCAAGGATGTAGCTACACTGACCTGCTGTGGCTGCCTCAAGGATGACCCTCCTCCCATCACCTTCCTTTCTCCATACCTTTGCCCAGGCTGCTCTCCTTCCTCATCTTAACCTTGAAGTTTCTTGAGAGAGTTCGGAAAAACAGAGAGACAGAGAAGAGAGATAGCTTGTATCTAGTTATTTACGTGTTGTCAACCAGATTAGAATGAAGTTTCTCTTTTTTTGAATCTACAGTCAGTGGCTGGCTGGTGTTTGTTGTCTAGATGTTGACTGATCATGTCTAACCTTAGAACACGGCCATGCCTGAGGTTTTCTCTGGAGGTTCATGCCTGGCCCAATGAGCAGTCTCCGACAAGAAAATGGCCTTCTTTAAATTATTTCTCCTGTATTCTACATTAAAAGGCATCAGAAAAAGTGATAAGTGGAGTAGAGGGTGGGTGGAAGAGACCTTAAGTAATCAAAATTAGACCACATAAATAGGAAGGGCATCCAATGGATATGCCCTGAGTAATCACAAGCAAAACTTATGCTTGAGACATAATTATATAGGAGTGTAGAGAGCAAAGGATGATTCAGTTCCTTTATGAAAATGTTATCATATACTCTGCCACCAATCATAAAATTTCCTATTCATGAGTAGGACCAAATGACTCAGACTAGAAAATATAACATGAATGGGTAGGTGTTAGACAAAGAAATATGTACCACTGGGGTCAGGGTTTCCAAATATATAATGTTAAGCACAGGGCAAAGAGTAAGAATTGACCACACCTTGCTTTAGTCAGAATGGTGTTCAAAAAAGCAGTGAGAACTCAAATTCAATGAAGAACTAATTCTAAAGACAAACATTCAAACTGTAGGCTAAGATACAAGGAAAACTGCAAGCTTTTTTAAAACTTTTTTTGCCCTTGTCATTCCATGAGAATAGAAACATGTTACAAGTATTAGTCTCCACACAATTTACAGTCGATACTTTGCTACAATGTTTTCAAATGTTTTGCATGAACTAAGGATTTGAAGACCAGGTATTTGACAAATAGAGCATCTTAAGTGGTGTATGTGCAGGAATGTGTCTTCTACTTTAAGTACAATCAGTGGCAAAGTGGTAAAAATATTCAAATGGCAAACATTAAATTAAGTCCCTATAGTATGACAAGCACGAAGTGTTTGGGAGAAGTAACAAAATAATTCAAACACAGTCTCAGATCTCAAGAAATTTACAAATCTATGAGAAGAAACAATACCCCCAAATATAGAAAAGGATAGGAGAGGCCTAAGATGTCCTGAAAAGTCAGGCGGAACGAATATAATAAGGAGATGGTCATAGAATGTTGCGTGAAGGAGCAAGGATTTAATTTTGGCCTTAAAAGCTGGACAGAATTTGAAAAAACAGACAACTAGGGTACTGAGAATGGTGTGAACAGAACATATGATATATAGGCAAAATAGCACCGGAAACATGAGAAGCAACAAGTAGTCCAGTTTGGATAGAGCACTGCTGACATGGAAGGAAGTTGTATTCTAGAAATCCATTAAATGGGGCCAAAAAAAATTTAAATTATAAATAACTGGAAGAGATAATATTGGGTGAAAAAATTCTTTAAATGTACTGAAAGGTACTAGATAGCCCTGACCTTGTTTCTGTCCTTTCTTTGTTCCCCCAGCACTCTGGAGAGTTCCTGGCAAATCATAGATGATTAATAAATGCTAATCCAATGACTCATATCACTCTTCTAGGGTCAAGGTTACTGAACAAATATGAAACACAGACTCTAATTTAGGAAACTTGAGATCTAGCTGGAGAGACCAAAAAGATGATTAAAAAGAACAATTAGTTCTATAGAGTGTATGTAGCCAGAATGGACTTTGTTTTCTTTGAATGACTCAGCTCGCCTCGTTGAGCTTCCCTGGACGCTGGGGCTTGCTCTTCCGGGGCAGGACCAGAGCTTCCTGTGTGATGAGTCGTGGCGCTGGCTGAGGGGAGGTGTGTTAACGTGGTCTACGCTGGGGGAGGGGCCAAGTCAAGAACCAATCGGCCCTGGTCGTTCAGGCGGCGCTTGATGATGTCAAAAACTCTATAAGAGGGGAGAGGACAGCTTGAAGATCCTCCTTTCCTTTTCCGGTTGGAGCCAGAGACGCCTACAGCCGAAGCTGAGCTGCCGGTAGCAGAGCTGACTAGAGGCTAGTGGGTAATCTTCTTACCGTAGAGGGGAAGCATGTATACGATTTTGCCTTATACCATCTCGCTTCTCTGTGGCCTCCTGGTTACCCTTGGAAGGCAGACTTATTGGGCCTGGAAGCTTTTGATGAAAATATCAAAATAGGGAGGCTGGTTTGTGGGCTTGTTATTGTGGAGTGTAAATACATGCTTTAGTTCTCCTGCCTTCTGCCTAGAGAATTCCTTATATCCTGCGGTTCCGGACCTTTTAGGCACATATGAGATTCTCTTTGAAATCATAAATTCTGCCTTCCTAATATAGTGTAGTACTAATTATAGTCAGTCATATACTCTATCTTGCCTATCAATTTTGAAATACGTTATAAGCAAATTAAACTTCATGTCATAAAACCTTGCTATATGAATGGACGTTAACACTACTGCAGGCCAGGACTAAAGCCACAGCAAAGATCATCTCCGAGCTTACCTTTGTTTACTATCACCTCCCTGTTAGCACCAACAAGATTCCTCTGAAACAAACCCACTAGGACGTCATCTCATCCATAAGCAACATTAGGCAGAGAGGACACGTTTGATATAATTTCAGGAGACATACGTGGATCACTGAGAGCAGAGCATGAGATCTGGACAATGGAAGACCTGAGTATATTCAGCCTCAAACACTTACTAGCTGGGTGACCCAAGACAGGTCACTTAACTTCTGCCTGTTTCCTCATCTACAAAATGAATACAACCAAAGCAGCTACTTGCCAGTTTTTGTGAGAAACAAATGTATTTGTAAAGTACTTTGTAAATCTTAAAGAACTATATAAATGTCAGCAATTATTGTAGGAGGCAGCAAGGTGATAACTCAGTGATAAGCACTGAGCTTGGCATCACACAGACCTGAGTTCAAATCTAGTTTCAGAAACTTACTCGTTGTATGACACTTAATCTGCCTGCCTTAGTTTCCTCATCTGTAAAATGGGAATAATAACACTCCCTCCCACAGGTGTTTTTCTAAAGTAATTTGCAAATGTAAAAGAGATATGAACGCAAGTTATTACTAAGTTCTACAAATATGAATTTCCTCTTTGCAAAAGCCGTATTTGTTGACTGCACAACCTCAATCAGGGTTTAGTTAAGTAGACTAACTACTTATACTTCTCAATGTGGCCCTTCCATGTTTTATAATTATTCCATGCTCAGAACTAAAATACAGGCCTTTCAGTCACAAGTGTCACACTCCAATAATCTGCCAATTGACAAAGTCTAGGCCTCAGATTAAATTTTCTTGACCTAACTCCAGGGTTGTCTTGTTTTGTTGTTTCCATTTCTCTATCCTGCTTTAAGTGTATTGATCCAAAGAACATTTTTTGCTTCATTCAAATACATCTCAATGCCTGTGTTCAACTATAACACTAATATAGTAATTTTACTTAGAAAAAAAATTAAACAACTATCAAGTTAAGGGGGCTGCTAAGCAATTAGTCTCCAAACTTTCCTAACCCAACCGTATCTTCCTCTAAGTGTTTCGAGCAGTTGAAGGTTTTTCAGCCATTTCAGATGTGAAGAACTGAGCATCAGCCTCCCAAAGGTTTGTTCGCTATCAAGAAGAAAGGCAGTGAAAGTCTTCCCGCAGGGTGTTTGAAGAAAGGGCTGGGAGAGATTCTGTCGTGTTGCCATCAGATTCACTACATCTTGTTAGAGAGAATTCCAATCTCAAACTACATGGGCCAAAACGAAAGGCAGACATCAAACTACCTGTATTGGCAGAGAAGGCAAATTTTTCTCTCTGAAATAGTAGCAAGGGTGAAAGAGACTCTCGGAGATAAAACAAGAGGAAGATATCCTGAGAACAAAGAAATCCTGATTTTCACAGCAGCCAGTGAATACTCCTGACCCACTGTATGGATCTTTATTTTTATACTGAATGGCAAAACTGACTATGTTAATTTTTTCAACTGAAAAGGATAATCCGAAGTCAATTTAAGCCTATCAGGTGTTCAAAATCTTGAGTGAGAGTATACACAGAAGAATGCGTCTAGGCAAAGTAAGGGGCTTCAGAAGGATCCGGTGAGGAAACGGAGTGATTAGATTGGTTAAGGCTTTCTATTTAATGTCCAACTATGAAGTACACAGTTATGTTCTATCCAGTAATGCCTGAGAGGCCTGCCTCAGGGAAGCTGAACTTAAAGCTTGAGGAAATCCAGAAAAAGAAGCACAAGCTGGTAATTTGAGGCAGGTTATCTCGAGAAAAAAACCTTCTAAACCACTGGGGAGACCCTGGGAAAGACCTGAGGCAAAAATAAAAGTTGTGAACTGGAAGGCCTGAATTGGAGATTCCACTGGAGGTGTCCGAACTGAAGAAGTCACAGGTTGGCAGCCTGATGAGGGCTGAAGCCTATTCTATTTCTGATAACCTACAGAACTCTTAAACTGAACATGTTCAAAACTGAACTCATTACCTTCCCAAAAATCCTTTCCCCTTCCAAACTTCTCCATCACTGTAGAAGGTACCACCATCCTCTCAATCACCTAGGCTCACGAACCGAGACATCATCCTCAACACCTCTCTCTCTCTCTGTCTGTATCTCTCCATAACCAAGCTGTTGTCAAGGCCTGTTGATTTTATCTTTTGCATACATCTCCTCTCCTTTCTCAATGCCACCACTCCAGTGCAGGCCCTCATCGCCTCATGCCTAGACTATTACCATATTCTACTGCTTAGTGTTTCCAACACAAGTCTCTCCACTGTAGTCCATACTCCAAATCAGCTATCAAAGTCATCTTCCTAAAGCACAAGTCTGACCCTTTCACCCACTAAATCAATAAGCTCTAGTGGTTCCCTATCACCTTCAAGATCAAATATAAAATCCTCTGTTTGGTATTCCAAGTCCTTCACAACCTGGCCTCTCCTACCTTCCCAGTTTTCTTATACCTTAACCAGAGCACTCCCTCCCCCCCACCCCCCCACAGACTCTTTGATCCCATGACACTGGCCTCCTCAATGTTTCTCCAATGCAAGATATTCCTCCTTCTGACTCTGAGCATTTTTTCTGGCTATCTCCCCCATTCCTGAAATGCTCTCACCTCCTCATCTCTGTTTCCTGGCTCCCTGGTTTCCTCCAATTACCAGCTAAAATACCACTTCCAAAAGGAAGCCCTTCTCAATCCCTCTTGATTCAAATGCCTTTCCTTTGAGACTATGGCCAAGTTGTCCTACTTATAGTTTGTACACAGTTGTTTCAAAGTTCTCTCCCCCCATTTGTACTCTGGGCTCCTTGGGGCAGGGACAGGGATGATCTTGGTTTTCTATGGATCCTCAATGCTTAGTACAGTGCCTTGCATGTAAGGCATTTCATAAATGTTTATTGACTCTAGAACTCCCCCACTGGTCCTATTACCATGCTAGGTGAAGAGTAGACATTTAAGAACTGGTGGTTTATCATTCATAATTTACAGATTTCAAGTGAAAAGGGAACTTTAATACAATCCCACCAAGTCCTTCATTATCTGGCCTCTCCTACCTTCCCAGTTTTCTTATACCTTATCCAGAGCACTCCCTCCTCCCACAGAATCTTTGATCCCATGACACTGGCCTCCTCAATGTTTCTCCAATGCAAGATATTTCTCCTTCTGACTCTGAGCATTACAGCTAAGAAAACTGAGGCACAAAGAGGTTAACTGACCAACTCAAAGTCGTTCAGACAGTAACTGGAAAAGACAGGATTTAAACCCAAGTTTTCTGACACTAAATCCAGTGTTGTTTCTACTACGTAAAATGTCAGGAACTAAGGCTTCATCAGGACAGAAGAAAAATAAAAACATTAATTTGCAGAGTTGTTTAAAGCTAAGATGTTTACAGCATTTTCTTACAGCATTACAAAGAGAAAATAAACTATGGGTCTAAATAGAAAAACATGTACCTAAAGTTGAACATGCTTTTTTTTTTGGGGGGGGGGGGCACACAATTGTCATTTTTTCCGAAGTTTTCAAGTCCAATTGAAGCATGGTTTGCAAAGGAGATCAAAAAAGGATTCTGAATACAAACCAATGTACTTTACAAAGGTTTATCAAACAGACAAAAGTCAATTCCAAACTCCTGAAAAATTATGCCATTTTAAAAGGTGTTCCATTATGTTATTTTTATTCTCCTAGACACAACTGAATTTGATTTGTGTCAAGAGCCAAGGTACAAGTTTAAAATGGATTATAACTCACAGTAACAATTTATTTGCAAGATGTACAAATGGCAAATGTCAAACTTAAAATCTACTTAAACTTCTTCCTACAGAGGAACATACCCACTTATTCTGATCTCAGTGATCATATCCTATTTCTCATATTTGAAATGTTGTAGTTCTCAATGTTTCCTGAAAATACTGAAAGTTGTGCTTTAGAGACAGTCAATGGTGAAGTGAATTTAGATGGACAGGCATGGAGGTGTGTACTAGAGGAGGGACGGAGAGTAGCGACAGAGGAAAAAAATAAAAGAGCTCTATACAAATGGTTAATACACAGAAGAAAACAAAATGAAGTTCACAAGAAGATAGAGGAGATTTTGTTACTATCATGTTAAATTTAATATAAACTTAAAGTCACCAATGTTGTCTAAATTGCTAAATCAATAACCTTTGCTTAATGTTCATTCTTCTTGACTTCTCTCAATTAAACTGACAGCTTAAACTTAAGTGAGGCAAAAATCTGAGGCTAGGAGACCAATCAGCAAGGCTATCACAATGAGGTAAATGATCAGGGCCTACACCAGGGTAGTAGCAGGGTCAGAGGAGAGAAGAGTGCATACATGAGAAATGCAACAAAGGCAGAAGTGAAAAGACTTGGCCACTTTACTGTTAAGTTACTTTTTTTTTTTTTAAAGTGCGGGTGGTAAATAATTTTACCTAGGAAAGGCTCCAAGATGAAATAAGTAACAGAAAATCTTATGCAAAATTTATCAATGAATTTACATACACTCCCCAACATCTTTTAAAGTGTTCAGAAGATTTACTGTTGAAATCTGAACACTAATATAATTCTATCAATTTGACAAGGTCAAACCTAGGGAATTTAACCCAAAAAGGACAAATAAAACATCACATACAGCCTTACATAGTTTTTTTTTCTAATAAAAGCAATAAAATTCAATTACTTAATCTAATGCAAAAATATATATATATATATATATATATATATATATATATATATATATATATATATATATATTTCAAAGACAGTTCAGCTCACATTTCATACAGATTATTGACTGTCAAAGTGAATGTTTAAGTCTTCAAGTAAATGTTGGATTTTATATTTCCTGATGTTACAGATACATTGGTATTTACTAGATTGATCAGTTCTTAAAAGAGTGAGTTGGCACAAACTTAAAATGTTTAATTTTGTGAATATTGCTCCTCCTGGCTTCAATATCTTGCATAATGTTGTTAAAAGAATAAACAGGCCTATAAAGAGATAACTTGATGGTGTACTGACTGTCAATATTTATAAGAGAAAATCCTACCTTCTACAAGAAGCCTTGCCAGTTTCATCTTCCCTCTGAGATAACTACCAATTTACCCCTGATATCTCTTGTATGTACATAAGTGCTCACATTCACACACATACATAGAAAGCCATTACTCTGCCCACTCCCACCCATTACACACAAATCTTGGCATAACATTTTCAAGGTTTCCTAAATTACAGCCATAACAACTATTATTTGTATGCTAAAATGTTCACGTTTAAATTCATAATAAAAAAGGAAGACTATTTTAAAAGATAGGCAAACTAATGCATTGTTGGTATAGCTATGAATTGGAAAGTAATTTGGAATTATGCTAAGAAAGTAAACGTTCTGTGTCCTTTGATTCAGGGCTGACACTGAAGACATATACCCAGAGAAGGTGAATGATAAAGAAAAGGCTTCCATACTAGCCAAAATATTTATAGTAGACTTTTCTATAGTAGCAAAGAATTAGAAATAAAGTTGATTTCCACTGATCAGGAAATGACTAAAAAAAAATCACTAGGATATGAATGAAATATTACTGTGTTGCAAAAAAAGAAAATGATAGCTACTGTGAATACAGAGAAGCATGGGAAGGCATAAACTGATGCAAAATATGGTAAGAACAAAGTAAAAAAACACACAATGACTTCCAAAAGGTAAACAGGAAAAAAAAACTGAAAATGAATGCTGTAATATTTTATAACCAAGCTTAGCCCCAATAATAACAATTGAGAATGTAATGTTGTTCTTTGGGTGGTCTTTTGATTAGTTATAGTTTTTGACTGTTTTATTTGTGAAAAGGGATAGCTAGCTCTTTAGCAGAGGGTACCATTCATGTTGTGAATCACTGGTGATAGAAAAGCAAAATATATGAATAATTATTAATATGTCCCTAAAACCTCAAAGGCAGAACTATGGATGTAAATCCTTATCTTTTTCCAACAGTGGAATGGTACCCGGCAGTTTAGCATAACTTTACATTATTTCATTCCCAAAATATCTTTAAGAAAGTATAGGTATCACTATTTCTATTTGATTGGGGAACAGGGGTTAAATGACATGCCTAGTGTCACCTAACTAGAGAGCACCACCAAAGTTAGAACCTAGCCTCCTGAAAGAGCTGCTCATAAGAACATGTTACAATGTATCCTTCATAACCACAACTAGAAATTACCTAAATCTCTCCTCCACAAAATGCTTTCATGATGAATCAAGGAGCATGTACTCAGATTATTAAATGATCAGATACATCACAGTGTGAGACTATAGCAAACATGTCTTATCATCTCAGACAGATAAAGCCAGGTCAATAAGGGTACCTGAGGAACATCTCCAATAGTAAATACGAAGTAAAACAAAGACCAAAATAACTTCTCTAGCACTTCGCACAGGAGAAAGTTGGGGGGGGAGGGGGAGTAGTAGGAAGAATAACACAAGCCCCTCCCTTTTTCCAGAGGCCACACCAAGCCCCAGAAATCTCATTCTGCTCACTTTACCTTGGAAATTCCCAGGCAAGGAGCCGCAGCCCCTCCCAGAACCTCCATTATAAAAGTGCCCAGCCTGCCCTCAGGACTCTGCCAACCTGCCCCTTCACTGCCCTCCTCCACTGGACTCTGCCAACCTGCCCCTTCACTGCCCTCCTCCACTCAGTCTTCCGGTCATCTTCCTCCTAGGCATGGTCTTAACCATTCCCAGCCCCAGGTGAGAACACACAGGAAGCACTTAAGAAATGCTTGCTGACTGAATAACAAAACCAAATGAACAACATGAACATAAGTGTGAATAAATAAGGAATAAAGCAGTTTTTACTCTTATGGGAGGAGTCTGAGTATAGAGAACAGAAGTCTAATCTTGTAGTCAAGGAGACTAGGGTTCAAGCTCTACTACCGTTGTGTATCTGCTATTCCTTAAGAGCAGTTACTATAACATGCTCTCCTGGCATATGTTCCTTGTGACTCACTGACAGGAGGACATTGACTCTGAAAAACTCTTTTAGAGGTAATAAAAGACTGCAATAAACTTTCCCTTCTCTCTTGTTAGTAGCCTTGTGACTCCAGTGAAGTGCTTGGCCAGAATCAGAGATGAAAGTGGTAACTATCAAAAGGAGTTCTCCCCTCAAGCATAATAAACTGGCATCTATAGAAAGTCACCCTGAGATTTCATCACCAACAATCTATGGCTAACTCAACTAAATGAGCCAAACATCTTTGGTGTTTTGGCATCTTTTGTGGATAAAAGGAAAAGGAATTCTGAACTAAATTCAGAGACATCTTTGGTAGGCTGATCTGAGGATTTTCTTGCAAAGTTCAAAGAAACACATAAGAAAAATCACAAAATAGAGCTTGAACATGTTTTAATGCATATGTTTAAACTTTTACAATTTCCATTTACAAATCAGCTGATGGCCAAATTTAAAAAAAAACCTCACAAAAATGAAAGGCAAATTAAATTGTTCTTTATATCTGGCTATATTCTATAAACTGACATTCCTCGTTAGTAAGACAATATAGTTCTTTAAAGGTAAGACACCTGATTTCATGTCCAAATAGAAAATCACTAAATGATAGAGAAAATTCAAAAATGGAGAGCATGAGGGGAGTCACTTTCCAAGAGTAATAAGGGAGAGAGACAAATCATTCATCATTAACTACAAACCACCATCAACTGTAACAGGTTCTTGAGGATATTTACTTAAAAAAAAAAAAAAAAAAGAGCAGTAATATCACTGGAGTTTGTTCACAATGTCCTACCAGCATTTCAGTTAACTAAAGAGAATCTCACTTAAAAAAAAAAAAAAGGTTTGTTTCTTTGAAGGAGAGACAGGAGAGACTATGGGACAGAGAGTATCTCAATTCCATGGTGCAGTCACTTGATACACCTGATAATTCACCACCTTCTCCTCCCCCCAAAAAACCTCAAGCAGATGTGAAAGACGATCCTATTCAGTATACCAGACTCAAGCCAGAATATGGCACTGATATGCACAGTGAATCACACTGACATTTTATCTAAGAAAGAAAACCTATTTCCAGTAAGAAAACAAATTTCAACAATAAATTATCTGTACTGACTTATGAAGTGATAGAGTGTATATCCTTAGAGATTTGATGGCAATACAAAAAATTCAACAGTCTTCAAGTAGCCCCTGATGACCCTGAAAGAAAATTTCAACTTCAGTAATCCTAAAGGTCAGAAACATTATTAAACATGACAGAATCCCTTGACATTTGCAAGTCAAAGCAAAAACTAAGTTTCCAGCTCAAATTGTATTCAACCAAGATTTTAAAAAGAAAAAAGTGAGAATAAAATTTTAACTTTGTGGTGTTCTACAAGAGGGGTTTTTTGGTTTACTTATTTATTTATTTTTTGCATTAAACAGACCCTCCTGCTTACATTATGAAAAAAAAAAGTTACTATTGTTTTTAAAACAGGTAACATCTCCTATAGAGGAGGTAGATGGCACAGTGGATAGAGGGCTCTGCCTGGAGTCAGGAGACCCTAAGTTCAAATGCTGCCTCAGACACTTCCTTGCTGTGTGACCCTGGACAAATCACTTAACCCTATTTATCTCAATTTCCTCATCTCTAAAATGAGTTGGAGACTGAAATGGCAAACCACTCCAGTATCTTTGCCAAGAAAACCACTAATTTAGTTAAGAAGAGTCGGACACCGTTGAAACAACTCAACAACAGTATCCACTATAAGGCTGTTGATTTTCTAAAATTATGAACTGGAAATTTAGCCAATATGAGGAAAGAAAAGAAAGTTTTAAAAAATCTTAAGAATAAAATCAAGGTGGTTAAAAAAAACACATAATTTTGTTGTTAAAGAAAATTACTCAAATACATTTATAATAGCCCATTGTAGGACAAAAACAAAACTTAACAACATAAGTTATAGGATGAAAACAAAATCTATGCTACAGATTCTCCCTCCGAAAATGGGAAATAAACCATATATCACAGCTGATAAGGGGAGCACCTGTGACTGATAATACAACCAATTTTGTGTTAATAGAAAAAAGAACATAACATAGTTTTGGTGTATTATTTTTTAAGTCAAGTATTTAATGAGACTTTTGTTTGTTTTTCTTCCCGATGAACCACCTAGGTAATAAATTTCCAGTTAAAATAGTTTTAAAAAAACCAGGGAAAATGCTTTTGATATACTATCTTGTTCAAATTTATTTCCTCAGTAAGTAGTTGGGAATGGGGTAGAAGAGACTTCTACGTAAATCTGTCATGAGACACTTTATTTATTAAATGTGCTTTAACAACAAAAACTAACTTTTACATAGCGCTTTAAAGTTCGTACAGCTCTGTACACGCATGGAACACACGCATGTAACACACACATGTAACACACATGTCATCTGATCCTCACAACAACAAAGGGAGACAGTTGCTATTCCTATACCCACTTGGCAGACAGCAGTTACACAACTTGCCCAGTGTCTCATATCTAGTAAGTATCTGGGGCTGCATTTGAACTCAAGCCTTCCTGACTCCAAGTCCAGTGTTCTAGCCACTGTATCACCTAGCTGCCTACTACGTGCCAAGAATAGTGGCTGGGATACAAAGTAAAAAATGAAACAGTCCCTTACTTCAAAAGCTTACATTCTATAACAATGTTATATAATAAATGTTTTAAAAATACAAAATAAATACAAAGTGGCAGGGGAAGGGGCAGTACTAGCAACTTGGGGAAAGGGGGTGGGATAATGGGCCTCAAGGATTCTTCCCCCTATAAAACACTGTAGCCAGAATGGACTTTGTTTTCTTTGAATGACTCAGCTCGCCTCGTTGAGCTTCCCTGGACGCTGGGGCTTGCTCTTCCAGGGCAGGACCAGAGCTTCCTGTGTGATGAGTCGTGGTGCTGGCTGAGGGGAGGTGTGTTAACGTGGTCTACGCTGGGGGAGGGGCCAAGTCAAGAACCAATCGGCCCTGGTCATTCAGGCGGCGCTTGATGATGTCAAAAACTCTATAAGAGGGGAGACGACAGCTTGAAGATCCTCCTTTCCTTTTCCGGTTGGAGCCAGAGCTGACTGGAGGCTAGTGGGTAATCTTCTTACCGTAGAGGGGAAGCATGTATACGATTTTGCCTTATACCATCTCGCTTCTCTGTGGCCTCCTGGTAACCCTTGTGAGGCGGACTTATTGGGCCTGGAAGCTTTTGATGAAAATATCTAAATGGGGATGCTGGTTTGTGGGATTGTTACTGTGGAGTGTAAATACATGCTTTAGTTCTCCTGCCTTCTGCCTAGAGAATTCCTTATATCCTGCGGTTCCGGACTTTTTAGGCACATATGAGATTCTCTTTGAAATCATAAATTCTGCCTTCCTAATATAAACACATGCACTTTAAATGTTGTTAAAACTAAATGAAAATAACTTTCTTAATGAACCCAATGGTCTAGATCAGGGCTGTCCTGCCTACAAGCACAGAAATTTGAATAAATGCTTTAGTAAATGAAGCTGAGCTACCACAAAGCTCTCACTGAAACAGCGAATCAAAATATATTGTCTATTGTTTCAATAAAAAGTTAAGGTTGGACAGCCCTGGTTTAGATGATTCCTTTTAATCTCAAAATTTCTATGAGATTTCATTTTCTCCAAGCAGAACAGACAGTGTCAACTACAAAGGAATCACAACATCCTAATATCCAAGCCACTTCAAAGCACCCAAGAGATTCTACAGCTGACGGCTTTCCAAGCCTGTTAGGGCAAAAGCGTGTTCCAAATGTAATACTGGAAAAATTAGGAACCCCTGAGAAACCCCTAGCTACTGACAAGCACCCCCAGAAAGAATGGACTCAGATCTCTTCGGCATTTAGCAGAAATCCCTGGGGCCCTGTGACTCCTCCAAGGAATGTCAATAGATAGGACCATCCCACTGAAGGATAACCTGGCAGACCCTTTCTGTCTAGCAGATATCCCTGGGGCTCCCTGACTCCACCAAGGAATGTCAATAAGATTATCCCACCTAATGATAATCTGACTGAATCTTTTGATCAGCCAGGCCCTTTGTTCCTGTTCCCCCCACCCTGTGACCTGGCCTGTAGGTTCCAGGAGATAATTAACCACTGTACCCCCACATGTCCTATATAAGTCACACCATCACCCCAACACGGGGCCACTGATTTGGGTTGCAGCCCCAATGGCAGACAGCTAATAAATTCTCCATTTAAAACTTATACTCTGTGGCATGTCTCACTCACTTCTGGTACAACACAAAGATGTCACTGGTATTGTGAGAAACGTGGTTTTGGGGATCGCTGGACTTCCCCAAATTGTGAGGAACACAGTTTTGGGGATCACTGGACTTCCCCAAATTGTGAGGAACACAGTTTTGGGGATCACTGGACTTCCTAGGCAGGGCCAAAGTCCTGAGGAAGAACCCTGTGATAATCCCTAAGGAAAGCTGTGCAGACCACAGGACTCCCAGAGGAAGGCCAAGTGGTAGCCCCCCCTTAATCTGTGGGGATCACAGGGCTTCCTAGGGTCAGACCCTAAGGAGGACCCAAGTGATGGCCCCTTAGAATGGCGGTAAGATCACAAGGCTCCCGAGACAGGGCCGGAAGTCCCTTTCAAAGACTTACTCTGTGCATTTTTATTAATAAATGGCTTTCCTTACCCAAACTGCTTAATGAAAAAGTCTAGTTAACACTCTTGGATACAAAGTAAAATTCAGTTTTTCACACACCCTCCCCAAAAAGACAGGAATAATAGCATTTAAAATCTGATGTTATTAGTTTTCCAAACAGTCTTTAGCTGAGTGGCATATAACTCTCAAAAACACCCATTTTGAGATACCAAGGCTCTAGATATTATCTTCCTTTCCTAGGATAATGGACCATGAGGTTTCAACTTTTCCTCCCTCATTCCCACTGGAAGTACCCATGGATAGTCTTTATATTCTCAATTAGGGCTTAGAGAGAAAATGAAAGGAGCAGATAGTGTCTCAGCCTGTCCCCACCCCCCTAGGATCCAAATAGGTAACAAAGCTCTACAAGAAATTCAATGTTGACATTCTCTAGAGCTCAACAACAATCTCAGAACCCATCAGGCCCCCAAAAGCCACAGCCTATACTGTTGTTACCTAGCAGCTTGAAGCTTCCTCTTTCCTTTCACCTCCTCCAAAAGTGCACTGTTAGCAGTAAGTCATCAACTCTAATGTTTCTGTGAAGATGGTGAACCACTAGGCTTTATCAACTAATTGTCTTACAGATTCAGGCATTGTCAATGGACCTGTAGTTGAACTTCCTATATGTTCTTTTCTCTAATTATAACAGGAATTCCTTGAGAGCAAGGACTGTCTTGTATCCCTATAGCTTAGCACTGTGTTTGGCACTTTGCTTTCCATTCTATGTGTAAAAGATTTCAAATGAGCTGATACAACTGACACTTTCCATTCCCTGTACAAAAAGTAAAAAATCCTCACACAAATTGCTTCTACTCCACAGTACCCTAAGGTAAGAAATCACTTCTTCTAAGACCTGTCACCAGCAAGGGACACAAGGGCAAAGCCTTTGTCTCCATCCCAGTTCCACAGCCTTGCCCTTGGATTGGGATAATGCAGTACTCATCAAATGGTGGTTCCTTTCTTCCTTTATTAAAGCAGACACAAAGGATCAAGCTGTTATTTTTCCTGCAAACTGTCTGAAACTCCACTAGACACCTAACAGGGCAATCATCAGTTTAGAAACCACAAAACGAGGGCAACGCCAACCTCTGGCATAATTTCCTCTAGGAGAAGCAGAAAGCACAGAGTACATTATTCAATATGTCATGTTAAGGTAACATGTCAAATGGAATTGGTAATTGGTAAGTTATCCCTAAAGCATTTTGTTAAACACTTCCCCCCAATCCAACTATACCTCCCCCCTCTCCAAAAAGAAAAGAAAATATGGAGGCAGGGAGAGAATAAGATGAGCAAAGCAAGACTTTGCATTCAAAAACCTTGGTTTAACATAAGCAGGAAAATACAAAGCTATCCAGGCAAGAGTAAATCATGAATCTATAAAGGAGCATTGTAAAAAGGAAGGGAATTATCAAAACGGATTCATAGACAGAGTAATTTTAATACAAAATGCCCAGCAAATCTCTGTGTGCTATAGACAAATCACCAGCTGAGGCAAATCCCAGATAATGAAACATTGTAAGAAGGGCCCTTTTTAATAATTTAGCCTCTGTCAAGGAGTTTGTATTGATTCTTGTTTTCAGCACAGGGAGAGAATGTTATCTTCAGCCTTACAGCTCAGTGACAGCATCAGTGAATTTAATCACTGAACCACTCCTGCCATGCAATCCTTAAACTGTCACCTCTGATTCTTTGTCATTCCCTGTTCATTTCTTCATAACGCCATCTTTCCATAGATTGTCTCTCCTTCTTAACCCATGCTGACCATAGCAGCATTTCAAGCTTCCCGATTAAAGATATTTGTCAATCCTCATTTGCCAGCCATTAAAAAAGAAGAATTGAACACAGCCTCAGATAGATGTCTGAATCCCATCTCTTTTGTAAACAAGTCTGCTCAGTATCTTAATAGCAGACTTATATGAGGATCAGAGCGATAGTGTGCCAATCCTTGGACAGCTGCTCTAATGAATATTTTGAAAAATATAGCCAAAAAGAGATGAGTAACAGGAATAAAAATCTCAGTGACAATCAAAATGGATACATATCAATTACCTGTTTTGTTTCCAATCTAGGCTGGAAAAGTCAAAAAACCCACCAAGTATCAGGAATACTGGCCATCGAACTGGTACCACCGATGTGTGTGTTCTTGGATGTAAGAAGACAGCACTACTATCCAATTTTCATTTGAGAAAAATGCAAATGCTATTTTATTAACCCACTGTGAAGACAACTGCAAGGTCCTAAATGACATTAGTAAAGTAAAAAAACAAAACAAAGAGAAAACCAAAATAAAATTTGACTTGGGTGGGGGTGTGTTTGTTTCTTGGCTGGGGATGGGACTTGAGAAGTGTCTCTATTCTGATTTCATATAAATTCTCACTAGATTCTTTTCATGATCCCTTAGATCCTAGTAAGCTTCCCAAGAGTCTTTGCAGTCAAGGTCATGATACAAAGATTTCCTATTATAGGTCACCAGCCTGCATTTCACAATTATCTTTTTGATGCATTTCTTCCTTTCTATCCACACTGTAAGTTGATACAAGGCCCTGAGGCAATCCCACTGAATACTCCATTCAAATCAGGTGTCAAGGAGAGAGCATGCAGACAAAATGCTTCAATCAAGTAAACAGAGCAGCAGCATCATAACTGATATTGTATCCTGATGTATGGCAAGTACACCGTTCTTGCCTGTCTTAAAAGCACTTGTAAGCAACTTTGATACTCATACTCAAAAGCGCAGCCAATCAGCATTTGAAACAAGATAATAAAAAATCGAATGAAAACAGGAATGTGATACAGCAACTTTAGCACTTTCTGAAGCAAAACGTGATCATGTATGTAGAAGTATATATATGCAGCCAATTCGATAAACATTTCTATAGCACCTGCAACATGCCAGGCACTGTGCTAAGCAGACACGAAATCTAAACAGTTTCCAAATGATTACAATATTTAAATCTTGAAAGAAGATCTGAATCATAAGGCTGATCTCTACTCACTTAGAACCATTTAAACTGTGGTGATGGAATACTTATAATTTGATTTTGTTTCACTGTTGTGGAGAGGAGACAGGGGAGATTTTTTTTTTATTAGAAAGAAAACATTTATATTTGTTGTCTTGGGATGGATTTTGGCCAGTCATTCAACTAGCTTTCATCAATAACTGATGACTACCATTCCCAGTCATATCGAGCAGGGACTTTCTGTTAAAGTAATTATTTTAACACGATAATCAAACCATTAACTGAAATTTTAAATTAATATACTTTAATCTAGCTGGGGCTAGTGGGGCAGAGCACAGTATTAAATATAACTTTACTTTGTTTCATTCTCAAGTGAGACAGTATACCATTGCTTTAATTTTCTGATACCTTGGATTCAAAGTAAATGTAAATATTTACTGTATGCTTTGTTATACTTTCAATCCAGGGGATTTCTTGCCTTGCAAAGGACACAAAGCTATCTGCCAGGATATTTCATCTCGCTGACACTGTAGCTGGAGTGCCTGGTAACTCCCACTGCCATGTGCCAGCCCTTTAGCCTATCAGCACTTGAGTGTCTCCAAGGATTTGTAAAAGGAAAAAAAAAGTTTCTTACAGAGATAGAAAAAATTCATTAACATTTTATCAGAATGTATTTCCAAAAGCAGGCAATACGATTGTTTAGGTCTGAAAGCTGGCAGATCTGAAACATTTTTAACACTACAAGTGCCATATCAGTGATTCTTTCAAATACAAGAGACAGAAATTTAAATAAGCAACAAAAGTCAAAACCACAGGGAAAATACGTAGTAAAAAGTAGAGAGGGAAGAAAAGTGGGGGAGTTTTGACTTTAAATTTTAGTAAACAAGAGATACTTCTTTTACTCTTAAATTTAATAGGCCTCTTTTCCTAAACACAATTTATGTTCATTTTTTTATTACAATTGTAAATTCATTTTATAGTTTCATTTCATTATAACTCATCTTATATTCTCATGCTGACTCTTATATGAAAAGGTCAAAATGTCATGGTCTAAATTAGTTATCAATAATGATGTAATGTACTAATTGGGTGGGCATTTTTTACCCTGATAACTTATTAGCTAGATCTTCTCTAATTATTGTGTCACTGTGATTATGAATTGGTTCACTTGTTCAAATATACACAAAGGTGTTTCAATTTCTTCTTCAAGTTTCTCAATGGGCTTTCTCTATACTGCCATCTGAAGCCATTTGAGACAATTTTGAAACACAACTATGGCCAGATGAACCACATATACAGCTGTCTTGGGTACCTTTGCTTTTAAGACTATTTTCTTGATGCTCTGTGAATATATTTAATCTGTCCAGATGTTGCTGTTGCTCCATCAACCAGCAAGCACCAACCATATCAACCAACAAATGAATTAAGACTAAAGTTCTTCCTAAGATGTTCATATACTGTGCCCACTCCTCATTTTGGGTTGGGTTGACTAGTATAAAGAAAAATAACTTTGAAAAACTTAAGAATGTGGATCAATGCAATGATAAGTAAGTCCAAAACAATTAAGATTAAACACCCCTGGGGCAGCTAGGCAGCACAGTGAGTAGATCACTGGCCCTGGAGTAAGGAGGACCTGAGTTCAAATATGAACTCAGACACTTGACACACTTACTAGCTGTGTGACCTTGGGCAAGTCACTTAACCCCAATTGCCCTGCCTTCCCCCCCCCAAAAAAAAAATTAAACATGCCACTTCTCTTGCCAGAAGTGATTACTTTAAATTGCAGAAAGACACATTTTCAGACATAATGAATTGTGGCAATTTATTTTGAAAAACTATACAGCTATGTATTGAAGGCTTTATTTTTCGGTACAGTTGCTGATGTTGTTTAATTTGCTCAGTCAATACCTGACTTCATCAATTGTATATTGAAAAAATAAAAATATTTCTCCCTCTTCTTCAGGATAAATACACTGTGTAAAAAAGCAAAGGTACAAACTCGATGCACACATGCCTATCTGTCTGTCTATCTCTGTGTCTCTCAATGGCATGGTGTTAGTATTTGAATGTATTTTTACTATGGTACAAGAATCAATCTTTATAATCTACGCCAATGTACAAAATAAATCTATAGCATTTTTTTTAAAATAAGCAATCATTTCAACCTCTTAGCAGGGCTGTAAAATAATAAAGCCAAAATACTTGCCCTTTCATTTTTATTTCCTGACCCTAAATACCACCGAGTACTATATACACTCAATGGAGATTTAATAATGTTCAGATGCAAATAAAACACACTAATTCAAACAAAATCAGGTTTTTTTCCCTTTTAAAATTTGTATGGATGTTCTTCTATCCTGCTAAGTCAGGAAGATACCTCACTATACTGCTCACAAGAAACAAAAACAATTAAGAGACATGAACTAATTCAACCTCAAGAATTTGTTAACAACAATCTCACCCTCCACTATTTCTTGAGGAGAAAGTGTATATAGAACCTCCTCATCCCCACTCCCACCCCTGTGAGAATCCTGTGAATATTCGATATTTGTAAAAGACTAAAAATCCAAGATTTTAACCCAAAAATGTATTTTCTTCATTTTCTAAGAGAGTTTTTTAAGTACAAGTTTAAGACAATTTTAAAATGTGTAGTATCTGGTAAGATATTATGCTGGTAAAGAGAATTGGCAGCAGAAAACTAATGACCTGAAGTCAGATAATGCTCTAGACAAGAGGCAGTTGGGCTGCCAACTGCCATCAGGAATGCTACATAGGCTTTTTAATGGCTTTTTCACTTTAGTTCCCAAAGATACTTTGGCACTTACAGGGAAAAAAAAAAAAACCTCCCAGTCACTCTCAAAGATCTCGTACTAAAGAAGATACAAAAATAAATGTTGCCACTGAAATCAGTCTGAGATCATAAAATGAGAGTAAAAATTCAAAGAAAATTTAGGAGCCCCCTTAAAAAATATTTCCATCTCCAAGATTAACTGTGATGCTCTTAAGCCTCTGAAAAGGAGGGATTATCTTCCTAGAACAATGCAGGAGAAAAAAGGGGGAGGGGAGAGACAGACTAAAAATTCAACTTAAAAATAATGGAGTATCTCCCAGACAAAGCAGGGCAGAGGAGCAGAGCAGCTATGAACAAATTTAAAAAGAAAACAGAGATAAAAACTAATTATTTGTTCTCTTTCTGTTTCAAAAATTATCATTTCTTATATGGAATGGTTCTCTGGGAAGGGACGGTGGAGGAATACTGGGGAAATCTATGGTCATGTAGATAGATAGACAGATATATAGATAGAGATATAACTTATTGTTTAAAAATTGCAATTAAGCGAATTTCATTTGTCAAAGTACAACTTAATCCATTTTTTTCCTTCTCTTCTAACAATATCCCGAAAGAGAAAAAGCATTTCCTTTCTCTCTTTGTAACCCCAGCATCTAGCACGGTGTCTTATACGTATCAGATGCATAATAAATGTTTGTTCAAATGAATTAAAATTAATTCTATGAATCACATGGAGCAGCCATAAGGGAAGAATATTCTTCATTACTATTCTCATTGAATATTGTTAGGTAGGCAGAAAGAACATCTTAATGTTATTATGGATCACCCATAGTAACACTGAAAAGGCAGCATCTCCTAAGAGACTAATTAATATGTAGCTAAACAGGCAATAAGAAAGATTCCTTCCCAGACTAGCAACAGGGGAAAAAAAACCACAACAAAAAAGTACAACTGCCCTAGATTCAAATGGAATCTAGAAGGTGACATTTATGCATTAACTGGTTTTTAATCATTTAAAAATATTGTGAAGGCCCAATTCCACCACAGCCACACCAGACACAGTTCATCAAAGTTCTTCTACAGCACAGTGTAGTATTTTTAAATTATCACAGTATGAGATCTCTCTGGTAAACCACATCATTAAAGCTTAAGATGGATAAAGGGAAGCTCTAAGTAAATTTAGTTGCCTTGAAAGAATAGAATACTATGCACATTAATTTTTAGAACCCTGGAATCAAGGTCACAGTCACTACATCACTTCTATTTCTGAGAAGCCCAAATAATTTGAAATCACTAAGTGTCAGTCTGGAAAACTTAAAAGCAGACAGGGAGAATCTACCATTTAATTTGTACAAGTAACTCATCAACTCACCAAAATTCTGTTGACAGAGCATCACAGATTTATAATTAGGTGGAAAAAAAATATCACAAGACCTATTCCAATCCATTCATTGTAGAGAGGAAGAAAATGAGATGCAAAAAAGTGAATTTACCAGCTAGGGGCATATAGATAATAAGCAATAGTCTTAGCAAAGAAGGAAAAGAGGGATGAGATCACAGAGCCATCTGGTAACTGTTTTGCACCCAGCACCATATTAAACATAAGCCTAAAGTGGGTGTTCAATAAATTGTTGATGGATTGGAGAGCCTCTTACAACAATCCAACTATTATTTCTGAGATCCTCCCTGATCTTAAAAAAATTAAACCTAAATTTTAACAGCTTTTAAAATGATCATGTTCTTCAAAGAGCAGCAATCCAAAAGAAGTTGGTAAAGACAGCAATAACTACAAAGAGTTCCAGAGAAAAAAGATGTTTTATAAAGCATGATACAGGCACGATGAAAACTGTCAGGAAAATGCCTCTGAGCTGCAATATCTCCAGCCACCCACTGAAGCACTGTTGTACACTGTCAGTATGTGACAGATCCCTTAATGGCTGTCTTAAACACACAGACAGATCTGGCTAAAAATGGAAACTGTAAGTAATCCAATTCAAATACAAGGGCATCATATTCACCTAATGAACAGGAACAGAGAAGAAACAAAAAATGCACTGTATTCTCTTACACTGAAGCACATTCCATTACACAGAAAATAAATGTTCATTTTAAGCCAGTTTTACAGAGCAGTATATCTTCCACTTTGGAAGGAATTTCGGTTACACTGCCATGTAATTTGTATTTCAACAGCCTGGTATTGCAAACAGTTGAGGGCAGGGGAGGGGATAATCCTCATTCCTGAATCCAAGAGAAATCTAAGTTATTATTTTTCAGGTTTTTTTGTGCTTCTTTCCACTTCTCTGCCTTCTCACAAACCCTAGTGCCAGCCTCAAGACCTTCCCCCACCCAACCCCACCAGAATCACCCTTTAGAAGAAAACGTTAAATTTAATGGGTTATTAGACACAAATAGAAAAGCTCCCTTTACAACATCAATATATACAAATCAAAGAGAAAAGTTAAAAATCTGTAAAGTGAAACACATGAGAGTGTATGTGATCATTAATGTGAGCACAGAAACGTCAATTTATACCTGAATATTGACACTAAAACCTTAAATCACGATGAGGTCAATGCTACCCTATAAAAACTAAATTAACAAAAATAAGTCTATTAAGGAAGACATCTGGTGTATTATAGCAAGGAACGTTAACGATATTGTTTGAAACCCTGTAATCAATTTTTTCCCCTAGCAGCTCTATCATTACACTGTATTAGATCTGTATGCCTGTGGAATTCATTAAGTCTCTCCACACGGTGGGGTCTTTGCCAATTGGATCTGGTTCAGATCCTGCTAAAATGATATTGGCAGCACTCAGTGCCTTTAAAGAACAATCAATAAAGTTACATTTGTGCAGCATCATCCTGACTATAGGATGAATTATGGTCTTACTCTAGAATCTCTTTTAAGCTCAAGTATGATCATCTAATCATCTGCACATTTAAATCTATTGTAAAAAGAGAAATATTGGTAATCAAATTTTGGAAGCCAGTCATGCAGGATTAATACCAATACAATGTAATGGGTAAAATTATAATCAGTGCAGCAAATACAAGTTAATGAACAATGTGGAAATTGCAAAAGACAATAAATAAAACAGTATACAAAATCAAATCATTGGAAGGACACAGAGAGAAAATTCCTATTATTAAAGATAGACATTTCTTAAATGTGAAAAGAAACTGTTTGATAAGCATAGTAAATTTATACATCGTACTTATTAGTGGTTACTTTGTCCCCCAAAACAAGACAATATGTACATCCTAGAAACAAAACCAGGTGCAATTTCATCATTAGATTTTTTTTCTTAAGCCTCTACCTTGGAGAAGCTCTCAACTATACACATGCATCCTAGACATTGAATAAAGTAAAGCGCCAAAGATCTACAAATCAATCATTGGTAGCTAAATAATAATTACTCATTTATACCAGAACTAAAGGAGTGAACATAAAACGAAAGGAGACCCTTAATTAACTTTTCAGGTTAAAATTAAAATGAGGATTTTTTTTTAAAATTCTTAAAATCAGAATGTCAGAACTGAAAAGACCTTTGGTTCAATCCCACCATTTTACAAATGAGGAATATGAGGTCCAGAGAAGTGGCTGTAGCATCACCCAACTAACCAGCAAAGCCAGCCAGGGCAATAATCCCAGTCTTTGTGCCCCACTCCCACAGCCAATGCTTGCTCACTTGCACTCCTCAAAAATTGGGTGGCTTTCATTTTCCTTGGGTTCTGTCATTCTACTCATAAGTGAGTCTAGACTTGGTAATGTTAATGGGAAAGGAAGATCTTCCTCAACCAGTAATAGGCCTAAGGGACCTACTTTGAGTTCTGGCCCAGCTCACAGATGTGATACATCCTGAGTGACAGAGCCCATTGGAGGAGGAAAATTTGCTTAGGGGAGGTTTACTTGTAGGAAGACTTTCACACCTTGGTACTAAGTTAATTAGGCACTGAGTAAATTAGTCACTTTCTGGCTCTCAGAAGTGTATATATATATATATACTCTGAGTTGGTATTTTATTTTGGGGGGTTTACTTGTGAGAAGGATCTTGTGATTTCTTGGTCGAACTCTGATTAGCCCCCAACTCCTCATATTTAAAGGCTCTCTCAATCCAGTGATGTAAGTAAAGTATATAGCAAAATTGTTTTGATTCAGGCAGTCAGAGCCCTGTCTGTTGGTCTTTATGCTAATTTCTCTGCTTGTATCTTCTCTGACGTTCAGGGTGTTGACCTTTCCCCTGAACTAGTGAATGTAATTAGAAGTAGGATTGTTAACCCCTTTTTGAGCAGTCTTTCCCAGAAAAGCAGACTAAAGAATCTGTGTTAGCAGCCAACCTGGGTATGCTAGGGTGCTTGCTGCTACAGACTTCCACCTCTCTCCTTAAGCACCTAATTCATAGCTTATTAGCCAAAAATGTATACAGATCTATCACATCCTGTTGTCTCCCTTTTGCAAGATACGCTCTCGCTCCATTCTTTTGCTAGCAAACTCATAGGATTTATGATTTCCACTCATGGCATCCTATTTTCCTCTTTCATTCACTCTTTAATAAGACGAATTTAACTTTTCTTGCTCTATTATCTGGGAATCTTGCTATCTTTCTGAGAAAACAAAGTGGGAGAATCTCCTATAAATTAGTCTAAATTCATGACTGTGACCAACTTCTTTCAATTGGTCCATCATAGGAAAATGATACGGCCAAAGGAATAGTAAAGACTATAAAAGCCTAGGCAAAAAAAAAAAAAAAAAAAAAGAGCCTCATTAGGTGAATTTTTCACTCCTACTGGTAAGAGGCATATTTGGGAATTGAACATCAGGTTAAAAGGGTAGCATGTCAAAACAGCTTTGATTTCTGGATCAAGGTCTGAAATAAGGAAATGATGAGATCTGGGCAATGAGGTATGCACTAAATGATAAGAAAGACATTTACCTGAAATTTGCAAATCTAATCAAACAGGTTTTAAAATAATAAGAGAACAGGAAAGAAAAGTTTCCTACATATAGCTGTCAAGATAGCTATAAAAGGTAAAGAAAAATAGTAATAGAGATATCCGGTTATTTACAATAAAACACAGGAAGGGAGTCAGCAATGGAACTCAGACTCACAATCATAAAGTATGATTGTCAAACAAAGGGAATGGATAGCAATAGATAGGATACATGACCATCCTATGGCTCTAGAAGGATATACTAGTGAGGAAATCTAGTAATCAGAAAGAGGAAGCATTGTGGAGAAAACTTGAATGAAGATAAATGGGAGCAAATATTAGTCCCAGCTGACACACTTCCCTTCTTTCTGTTAAGAAACAGCAAATTGTAAAAGCTCAAAGTTACATATGTTTCAGTCAGAAACACCATATTAGTTTTACTTAACTGACATTCTAAGGAAAAGCATCATGGAAGGCTGTTTACTAAGAGGTGAGTGTTGTATCAAAATCTATCAACAGAAAACAAAGATCAATAAGGGAATGAATGGAAGCAATAACATTAGAGTTATGTGGGCAGAAAAAGAAAACAGATGCCTAGTGAAGAAGAATTGTATGGTAATGATGGGGGAGAGGGGAGAGAGAAGAAAGCTTTAATTATCATACCCAAAAAAATGGCACAGAAAATAAAGCAGGACCAAGAGTCTGAGATTTGAATTGTCTCAGATATCTATAGTTGTATAAGGAAAGGCAAATCAATATGCCTCTTAGAGCTTCAATTTCCGTGTGTATTATATCTGCATATACATATGTATACTCACATATATACATATACACATACTGTGTATATATATGCATATGAAAGAAGGATAATAATCACATATCCACTGTCTAGCTCAAAGAATTGTTTTGAGAAAGATACCTCATAAAGCTTAAAGTGTTATACAAATGGGTGCTCTAGGGTTTTATGTCCTGACCCATTGGCATCTACCTCCAGTATCTGTTTCAACTCTTTAGTTACCCACTAAGAAGTTACCACATTTGCATTACTGAATACATTTCTGTTGGAACTCTTTGACAAAACCAGAGCATTTAACAATTTCCTATCTTGCTCTGATGATACTTTCCCTCCTTCAAAAGGAAGCAACAAGGGGAAATGGTTGTATGGACAAAATTCTATCCACGAAAGGTGAAACTGTTGTTGAAACAGACATGAAATGTGGCCAGGGAGAGGGAGTCATCATAGAATTCATGGTACAGGACAGAAAAGCTAGGCATCACCTGAAATGAAGCCTACATCTCAAGAGATGAAATTCAATGCGTTCAAGGAAAGAAGAGAAACGTAACCTCTCACCGCTAAAAAGTGTTGTGCATCAGTGTGGAATAGTGTTAAGGAGAGCGCTAGATCTGGAGTCAGGAAACAATGGGTTCAATACCTGGCTGAGACACTGTGTGACCCTGGGGAGGCCACTTTGTCTCTCTGGGCCTCAATTTCCTTATATACAAAATGAAGTAGTTGGATTCCACAGCATTCTACTATAGGTCTGGGCCCTTCTACTATAAATCTATGATACTATTAAGTCAGGCCAAGAGAGATATGAAACTCTCAGGAAAGAAATTTTGATGACATAAAGAGAAAATTCTGATGGGGAGGAGAAGAAAGGGGACAGTACCCAGCCTTGAGGTAGATGAATGATAACTGAAGACAACAGCAAGGCAAAAGGAAAGGAAGAACTCTTATTTTGTTTCTGTTTTCTGTGTTAGGGAGAATAACTTTGGGACTGGAAAAGATGTTAGAACAAAAAAAGCTAATATGGATGCTGAAAGACAAAAAGAATAGTCAAAAAGTACCTCGCTGTCTTCGATGTGTTCTAATCATGAGGCTTCAATGCATTCCATTCACTACTATTCTAGCTCAATCTGATCTCTCTATTCTCTAACTGCTGCTGCATTTAGTTGACAACACAGATTTTAGCATTGTACTGTTTCATTATTTGATAATTGGTACATTTTAGAGTCATCTTCCCAATTAGATTCTAAGTTAACTGAATGATGGAATTATGTCTCATATAAAAACACACAAACACACCTAAAACTTCCAGAATGAATCAAGAACAAGAAAAATGTCTACTAAATGCTATCTCACTGTAAAAACAAAAACAACACATTATTATCTAATAGTGGACACTGAGTGTGGGGGGTTGGAGGGAGAGGAAGAAAGGAGCTGGGGTGGGGGGGAGAATATAATACCTTATGTTTATGTATAATACATGATAATATGTCATCTTATAACAACTCGAGACTTTTACATATAGCCCATATCTATACCAGGGTAGAAAAGAAGTTATTTAGCAGGCTACAATTCTGAATGGGATCATTCAGACCAAAAGTCAGACCAACATTTGTGTTTTTAATCCTAAAGTCATAGATTGAGACAGGTCTTTAGAGAGCAAGTCAAATGCCCCCATTTCACAACCAAGAAAAAGAGGAGACAACTGAGACGAAGGAGAATTAGCTTAGCCAAGAACAAAGAGGACTCAAAGCGTCCTCTCTCTACATGGCACTACACTAAGCTAGACAATGCAAACAAGTAGATCTTTCTCAGTCACAACAGCACAATTCCAGTCAAGGTGGCCAGGAAGAGAACACATAATGTCACTGAGACTTATGTGCCATAGATGTCAATGAGTCTGGGGAAAAGCACACTTGGACTCGGACTTACCCCCATCTTTCCCCACTTCAGGTGCCAACCTCCATAACTCGCTGCTGATTGCCAGCTCCTGCTCCTTGCAGCAGCCCAGCATGCTCTCTGCTGGTGCCATCATACCCGACCACCAAAACCCAAAAGTCTGAAATGGTCCTAGAGGGGTAAGGCAATTCCCGTATTTTGTTTCCTCTGTGCATGTACTTTTTTACTCCTTTAAAACCACATACAATACAGCACATTTCAAAGGGGGCTTTGGGGACAGGTAATATTCCTATTTTATACCCTATGGGATATAAAATACTGATAGCTTTTAAAAACGGGATTCTCCTTACCCCTACAGGCCCTCTCCCGGCTTCAGTAAGGTGATGTGGTGGCTGTGATGCCACCGGTAGAGAGCATGCTGGGGGGTCACACAGAGCAGGAGTTGGAGATCTGCAACAGGCCTGCGAGTTGTGAACCTAAAAAAGAAAAGAGTCTTAAGTTAACAGGCCCAATGCCCCTCTTGTCCTGGTTGTTAGGGGCACTCAGCAGAAAAAAAATTAGATACTGACAAAATTCCTTTAGCAGATCATCTTGGTACCTCAAATGTAATTGTTTGTGAAGTTACTATCTGAAACCAATACCACAAGTGGCCTTTCTGAACTAATCAAAACTTTGCCTCTCAATTGTTTTTTTACAAACAGAAATATATATCCTTGCCTAGTCCCACATGTTAATAAGCTGTTTGCCAATAGGCAGTATAGCATGTGCCTCTCAAGAATAACCATGATGAAAATACCACCTATGATACAATAGAAAAGCACAGAATCAGTGGAAGACCTCGAATACATTAAATAACAAAGGAGCTTTAAGGACACAAACTATGCATACAGACAGAAACTGTAGAAATGGCCTGTACACATAAACTAAGCATTCAGGACAAAATGTAAAGAGATGTTCTGGAAGGCAAAGAAACAAAACAAGGATTCATACTCAGGAAAATGAGGACACTCCAAAAACAGAGTAGCCTTCACTGGCCCCCATCATTTCTCTACAATTTTAGTTATAGTTTGCATTCATATAATAAGAGACCAATGATTAAGGTTTAGAAATTTGGACTTTAAACAAACCCAAAAAAGAGATTTCTAAACCCCACCCAAAATGCTGACATGTAAATTTAGTAACCAGAATCCAGATCATAAAAACTGAATAAAATACAATTTTATTTTGGGGATATAGCTGACTTAGATTTATCTTTTAAAGAGTCACATTAAGTGAGAAAAGACAGTTTAAAAACAACTTCTGGCCTATGTCACTTTACTCCAACAATGATCCTTATAATTCACAAATGATCCATGGGATAGAGTTTGAATATGCACAATCCAAATATCATATTCAAAATGTCTTTTACATATGCAATATGTAAAAGTTAGATAACAGAATGAATAAATACAACACAACCCCAAAGGTATCTGAAATCAATTTCAAAATTAAGGAGTCAAATCATTACACAACCTGAATTTTTATTTATAGGCATCCTTCAATCAATTAACCAAAAAGCATTTTATTACTATGGCATGCCCAAACACTGTGCCAAGTAACAAAAATACAAAGAAAGGTAAAAACAATCCCTGCCCTCCAGGAGTTCACATTCCAATATGGATACAACAGGTATAGATACCTAAATACCAAATAGATGTACATATTAAAGATATATTTAGAGTAGTTGAAAGGTCATTTCAGAGGTGAAAGCACTAGCTCTGGGGAGAATGGGAATGGTTTCCTGTAGAATGAAGCCTTTACACTGAGACTTAAATGAAGCCAGGAAACTAAGAAATAGGTAGAAGAACTGAAATAAAGCATTTTAAACAAAATTTTTCTAAGTGGAAAAATATTTTAAATGTAATAGAACCTTGAATACTATTGTGATTCACTTTGGGAAGCAAGTAGTCTGCATAGAGTTAATGTTATAGACTACTTAGAATTTAAAAAGACAAGTCATAATAAAACAAGTTTATGTCAGGCTATAAAAAAGAGAACTTCCTGTTAGTCATTCTCCAATGACTTCTAAAACTACAGTACACTACGATAAACTCTGTGTCCAAAATGATGAAATTCAACAAAAGGAAGATCTTAGCTGTCAAAGAAAAGATACAATTATCTTCTGTGCAGCTTATTCTATTAATGCAAGGAAGTAAATTACTTTTTAAAAAATTTATTTAAAACAAAAAGAGTGTCAAGTTAACCTTCAAAAGATTTAATTAAGCAGAACACTTCATTCCAGCATTCTGGTTAATTGAGATGAAGTTCATTAGATGGTTTACTGAAAAAAAGATTTATCTGTATTTAAGCATAGATAAGCAGGCTAACACAATTGTGCAAAGATTCAACAGCACTGGTGAAGTCAGGTCAGTAAGTCAGCTGTCTTGTCATGCTTGGTTTACAACATCTTTGCAAAAGGTTTATGCTGCAAGATCACTTGCTAATTCTGAGTGTATAGCCCACATCATTTACAGATCACACAGAGGAATTCTAAGTTTCTAGTGCTTTTCTATAGATATTGTAAGTGATAAAAAAAATGGATTAATATTGTAGCAAGGCGGTTTTCAAAAATAATATATGCCACGTTTTTTGTTTTTGTTTTTTTAAAAGAAAAAGAAAAACAATCATTAGAGCTTTCTACTCTGGTATAGAAACCAGTTTTGATGTTTTCAAAATGTTAATGAAACAAATAATCAGATTTTTTTCCCCTGTGACATTTTAGGCATAGTATTTCAAAACAATTATACTATGGAAAAAAATAAAATAATCTGTATCAGAGCAATAATCAATTAACATTTAAATCTCATTTGGTTCTTCCAAGATGGGCAGCAGTAAGAGGAGACTGATTGTCAGGAAGTGGCACCTAAGAGTTAAAAAAAAAACCAAACAGATCAAAGCTATTTAATTGGCATCAATATTTTTCTTTTCTCCAGTCAGTACTTGATTAACCATCCCCCATTCCCAGGCTATCACCACTATTCCTCAATAAAGTGTCATTTTACACCAAAGAGGACAAGATATTCATGAAAATATATCAGCAGCAACTACTTCCTCAAAGGAAAAAAATAACAATAACGTTCTTCAGTTGATTACTTCTGTCACCATCTGAGATTGAAGGACTTCACCTTACTCTCTCCTTTTCCACAAATCTGAAGACATTATAAACAATTCTCATATTTTCTGAAGGATAGAATTTAATTCTTATACTACTGATATATCATTCTAAAATAAGCATAAGTATCTTCCTTTAGCATATGACACTGTTGGGGGGGGGGGCGGTTCCTAAAAAATAAGAGCCTGTAGAAACTGCTGGTGAAGGGAAAGTCATTTTAACTTAAGCAAATTAGCAGTGAGTATCATCTCCTCACTTTAAAATGTACTTTTTTTTTTACAGAATTTGCCCTGAAATATAAAAAATTAAAAGGAAAGTAAACAATAACTATGAAAAATATGGAATATGATTTAGGTAACAGGGTTCCAGTCACAGCTATAACACACACTGGCTTGTATAAACCTGGGCAAATCCTGCTAGTCAGTTCTCTACATCTCAGGTACACAGAAGGTGCTAACCTCTTTCAGAAAAGGGTGTATCCTCATCAAGAAGTTCCTGGATCAATGAAATCACAGGTCAAGTCCCTGGCCAGTTCCTATGTGAAACTAAAACTAATAAGTAATGTTAAAGGAACCCAAAATCAAAACAACACATTTAGTGAATCAATCATAAACACTCCTGAATAAACAGGCCTATATTGTACTGAATATTATTTAGGAAAAAGTCCCACAGGAGGAAAGTAAGAAACATACTGCAGGAATATTATATTCTTTCTATAATTCATTCATTCTTCTAAAGTAAGAAACTATCAAGATTAATGCTTTTTTACAAATAGGCCAATCATCATCCCAAGCCACGAAATAGAATTTTTTCCCAAACTGCCAAGACTATTCTGGAATACTCATAAGTATGCTCAATTCTCAATTAACCACATTAGTGATGAGGGTGAGCAGCTCCTTAGGATAGAACAATGGATAAATTAAAGAGTATTTCATTTAGAGTACAGAACTGGAAATAGAAGGAATTCAAATTTAAATTACCAGAATTCTTATTTACTATATAAGAATTTTTAAAAATGAAGTTACTTGGAGGTACACAGCATGAACTAGGACCAGAAGAAAACCACATTAAGAAAAATGTGATATCTAGTTAAAATCAGTAGGTTAAAGTATATTACCAACAACTTACATGCAAGAAGTAGAGTAAAAAGATATGTCTAACTGGAAAAGGAGGGAGGCCAGTCATTATGCATAACTGAAGTATAAAATACAGGTAGCCCACGTTCTTTGCTAACACATAATAGAGAAAGGACTCGTATGTAGGATCTATAAGAAGTCATACACAAGAGTCCTGTAGGAAGAGAAAGATGAGTCACAATATAGATCTGTGAGTGAGGGATAAGTGAAAAGTAAAGATTCAAGGATAACACCACGGTTGCAAATCTAGGTAATAGGAAGGATGTTGTTTCTCTTGACAGAGACAGGGAAGTTTGGAACAAGGGTATGGACAGAAGAATAATGAATTGTTTTAGACATGCTGAATTCAAATGCCTACAAGATAGCCAGTTCAAAATGTCCAATAAGCAGATGTTCATGTCAGACTAGCAGAGAGGAAAGAAGAGGATTAGATATACAGAATGAAGAGGTGATGATGGAAACCAGGAGAGTTGATGAGATCACCAACGGAAAAGAAAGAGAGATGAAAGAGAAGAAAACCTAGGACAGCACTTTAATAGAACTCACAGTTAGTAGGCTTTACATGGATGAGATCCAGCAAAGAGAATGAGAAGGATCCCTCAGAATGGTACTTAGAACCAAGAGACAACACTGTCACAAAAATCCAGAGAGGAAAGAATATTTGGGGGGGGGGGGGGGACCAGTGTCAAACGCTACAAAGAAATCTAGAGGGATAAAGACTGAGAAAAGGTCATTGGGTTTTATAATTAGAGTAATACAGGACTGTAAAAAAGGCGATCAGATTTAACAAATATGCTAACTTTGAAGAAGGAAGTATCATTTGAAAGATGAAGTCAGAAACCAATTGGAGAAAAGGGAGGAAACAGGGTCACGAAATGCAGATTTTTTTTTCAAGGAGTTAATCTAAGAAGGGGAGAGTAGATATAGGATGAGAGATAATGGAGATCATAGCATCTAGTCAGTCAATCAATAAACACTTATTAAGTGCCTACTATGTCCCTGGCATTGGGCTAAGTGCTAGTAAGGTTTTTTGTTTATTAGTTTTGTTTTAAGGATAGGGGAGACAAGAAGGAAGCAGGAAGGGAACTAATCGATTAGGAGAGTTAAATGGAGGAGGTTACTAAGGGGAAATTTAATATCTGAGATTTGAGAAAATGGGATCAAGTGAACAGGACAACGAGGTGGCTCTTGCAAGCAAAAATACTCCTCCATCAGAGACAGGAATTTAAAAAATAGCATTAAGGGATTGTGAGATAAGAACTGAAGAAGGAGGAGGAGAAGAAAATAAGCATTTATTAAGCACCTGTTATGTACCAGACACTCTATTAAGTGCTTTACTTTACTGACTTTACTCCTCAGGAGAAGGAATATAGAAAAATTGACTTTTTTCAATTAAGTATGAGGGTCATCAGCTGAGAAGGTCAGGGAAGGGGGTGTCATGAGAGACTTGACAAGGCAAGAAGGTTTAGAACACCCCCTGTAGTGAGTAGGATAGAATAGTGGATATATATATCTGAGGGTCCAGTTGAGATTAGAGAACTTCAATTTGTAGTGAGCCCAATTAGCATAATTTAATTAGCTCCAATTCTATTCTGCAGTACATGGTAGTAGGAGCAAATGAGGCAGATAGTGGAAATAAATCCAGAGATAGGATATGGCAAGACATACACAGTAACAGGACAAGGGAGCAAGGGATAAATTAGTATACTGTAGAGCTGAATTAATTCACAAAGCGAAGAGAGGTATAACCAGAGCTGGAATGATGATGGCCTAGCAAAGTAATAATGGCTGGAGGGATTGGAGCTAATGATGAAAATGAAGAAATAGAAAGATAAAAGATTATGATTAGATAACAGAATTTTAGAGTTTTCAAACATGGAAGTAAACCATCTATGGGTGATGGTAAGATCAAGAACATGAACATCATTGTATCAAGCTGATCAAGAGTGGGAGAGTAGATCATGGCAGTTGAATAAATTGATGAACAGGGCAATTAGGGAATTTGAGGGAACACCACAAGTACTTTAAATTCAATTAATATGAAGGTGGGAATTGGAGCAAAGAGGAAGACTGTGATCCCAGAACCAATGAAAAGAAGAGGGAGAATGCCCTATAGATAAAAAAATTCCTAGGATCTGTGTAATAAATCTTAATAGAGTGACCCTAGAAAGAAGAAAGACATCTGAGTAATATAAATAGAGGAATTGTCTAGAAGTAGAAATGGGGAACAAGGAGTACTGGGACTCTCCAGTGGGACCAGTGATTAGAAAAAGGTGCAACCATCACTGAAAAGGGTGGCCAGGGATGAAGGGTCATCCAAGGGGTGAGACCAGGTCTCAAAAAGCGCCAGAAGAGTAAGGAAAAGAAGGTAGCTAAAAGGAAAATACATTCGTTAATTTAGGGTGTAGAGTAGAACAGGTAGGCAGATTCAGACATTAAAGAAGTAAGGATTGAGGTGGAAGGGAATGAAGGAGGATACAGCTGGGGAGAAGAAGGAACTGTTCTTCAGCAATCAGTATTGTTTCAACTAGTGGAATAGTAGATGGGGTAAGAATAGGCTAAATAAAGGGTTAAGTACAGAAAAAAGACTGTTAGGAGACAGGAAAAGAATGGCTGATAAAGGCAGTCAATTATAAGATTCAAGACAATCCCATACCGATAGGTTTCTGCACAGGCCTCAATTGCCTCAACTCAGAGCCTGAACACAGAGCTGTGCCTGGTGGCAACTGGAAGCCCAGCCAAAAGTTTATGAGACAGAAAAAAAGTCTGATATCCCATAATCATTCCAATGTAGCTCTCACTGTGATCTTATCAAAGCAAGACATGCCAAGAGTCCTAAACAATGGCTTTTAACTAAGTGAAATAGAGTTATAGTGTAGAAAAAGCAATGTCCTAAGCCCCACCCTGACTGCCCAAGCAAGTCAGGCTGGTTTTTCATTCAAAGGTATTAAGACTATCTCTGAGGCTAAATTGGCTCAGGGGACTAAGGCTCAGGCTACTCACTTTCAAGGCTATGAACTTCGAGATTATGACCAAAGGCTAGCAACATGAGTAACACTGGGAAACCGCTTACGTTAATCAACGTTCAATACCCCCAATTACTTGGACCCTAACTCGAGTTTGATTTGAATGACAATTCTGCATTTGATTTCATCTAATATTATCAACTGAAACCAGAAGGGAATGAATCAACTTAAAATAAGATTCACAACACTGGTTTAAAAAGAGGCCTCCAAGCCTGCCTTGTAAAACAAACACTTGAATGAATTATAGCTGGTCTTCACATATACCTATTTTTTCTCCTCAAGAAAGTAATTTTAGGGGTGCTGTTGTTATTTGGAGGCAACCTATGCAGAATCACAGTACATGAAAGTTCAAATAGTTCAGCCCTTACAGAAACAGAAATTCACTCTACAATAGTCTCCACTTGAAGACTTCCAAGAATTTATTAGATTCCCTAGCTCTAATTCTTCCAACCTTAGCTTGGACCTTGGAACTCATCCCACACTCCCTAACTGGGTTTCTCTCCCTAAACTATGCAATTATGTGGTTCCATGGGAGAAAAATTAGTTTTTCCTGTTGTGCAGTAAGAGTACTTAATAAGAACAACTAAGAACATCTCTACCAAAGAAATTTCTTCTTCTGAAGAAAAAACAATTCACTAACAAGGGAGGGGAAAGGAAAGGAGGGGAGAAGTATTATGAAGTACTAACTATGTGCCAGGCAAAGTAACTAAGTTCTTTTTATCCTTATAACCCTGTGGGGTGAACTGAGGCAAAACAAAGATTAAGTGGTTTGCCTAGGACCATTCAGCAATTAAGTATTTGAGCCTATATTTGAACTCAGGTAGGTCTTCCTTGCTCCAGGCCCACACTCTTGGTATCACAAGAAACACCAGAAAAACCAGTAGAAAAATCCCCTTTTTGAAAAGCTATTCCTCACTATTCAGAAAGCTCATAGCTTTTAAATAGAGGAAACGACATATTTAGGGCAAAAATTAAAATATATTTTGATCATGTAATTGAAAAACAAAAAGAAAACCTATTAAGATAGAAGACAGTGAAAACTTCCTTCCTAGCAGTTCTCTTCAGTTAAGATGCACCAATGTGACAGTATGACATCTCGTCTCCCCAACAACAGTAAATTATAAACTCCTTGAGAGCAAGGACTATTATTTAGTTTAACGTAAATTTATTTCAAGGCAGCAAATGGCATCCCAATAGTGTGAAAGAAGGACTTCTCCCATTTTAACTGTGTTCCCATCTAAGCCTCTCAAGCCCTAATTACCGCTTCGACCGTGGCAGACCCTTAGGCAAGTTACTTTAACTCTCCAGGTTGGAGTTTCCTCAAGTGTAAAATAAAGGGGTTGGACTAAATGACCTTTAACGGTCCTTTCCAGCTCTCAATCTATAGTATGATTTAAACAGGGAAGGTTCACCAAAACCCTTTTCTACTTTCCCAAATGCTCAAAAGTAGCTTACTTAAGAGGCTAAAAGAAATCTCTGTTTAACAAAGGAAAATAATGACTATTAAACTATCCCCCTAATTGAGGTCTTAATCACTTCTCCCTCAATTACTCCAAAAACCTAATTGTTTCCTCTTGTCTCTAGTCTTCACTCCACATAGTCATGAAAGTGACTTTCCTAAAGCATAGTTAGGTCTGACCCCTGGCTTAGCCCCACTCAATAAATACCAGTCAGTCAGTCGGTGTCTCTGTCTGTCTGTCTCTGTCTCTCCCCTCTAGGATAAAACATAAACTCCCCTTATTGGCACTGAAAGTCCTTCACAATCAAAGTCAAATCTATTGTTCTTCCCACATTCAAACTACAAGCCAACTAGACTCCTTGCTCCCCAATGCCATTTCCAGACTCTCTCATCAACCATCATCATTAAGCAAGCTCTCCTCCTTTAACATTCGTCCATACTACCCACAGTCAGTATTCAATCATATCATGGAGTTGTCCATTACCTATCAATCCACTCGCCACACTCCCTCCTTTCTAAATAGGTTGATGCCAGCCTCACAATCTCTCACTCTGCTTCAACTCCTGTCTTCACACTAGAGGACTTCAAAATAAATGTTGCTATTTCTTCAAGTACTTCTTAGTTTCTCAATCTACTGAATCACATCTCACTGCTGCCTTTGATACTAAAACCCTTTCTACCTGGATACTCTAACGCATCTGTTTCCATGACAGTGCCTTTTCCAGGTTCTCCCTCCTAACTGTCTGTATCCCTGGGTGGATTTTCAGGCAGGGTACACCCACTATCCATGGGTGTCCCCCAAAGCTTGTTCTTAAATACTTTCCCGATCTCCAGTCTTAAATCACTGACTACCTTTTGGACATCTCTAAATGGATGTCTCATAGGCACTTCAAACTCAACATGTCAAAAATAAAACTCATTATGAATCTATCCCAAACCTCTCTCTTTCTGTACTTCCATTTTACCGGTGAAAGCACCATCACTCAGGCTCATAACCTCTCTCTGTGCCTCCTCCATTTCTCTCATACACTCAACCCACATATCCAATCTACTGTCAAGTCTTATTTCCAACTTCACTCCATCCTTATGTAAGTTTCCTTCTCTCGACTCACACTGCTACCACTTCAGGCGAGATCTTCGTCACTTGTCACATGGACTTGCAATAGCCTCCTAAATACTTATGTCCCTGCCCAGCAACTATTGATGGTCCAGGCTCAAGTCTCTCCCCATATCAATCCATTCCCCACACAGCTGCCATACAACTACAGGTCTAACCATCTCATCCCTATATACAATGAACTTCAGGAGCTCCCTACTATTATCTCAAGGATTAAATAAAAACTCTTCTTTTTTGACTTTTATACCTCTTCATAACACAGCTGCTCTCTCTTTCCAGGCTCATTACACATCCTTCCACTCCACAAACACTGTCCAGCCAAGCTGTTCTATTGGCAGTTCCGTAATGCCCAATCCTCCCAATTCCAAGCCTGTGCTTTTCCCCTGGCTGGCTGTCTCCCAAAGCTGGACCGTTCTCCTAGCCTCTCACACTCATCATCCCTGGCTTCCCTCAGCTCAAATGCCAACAGCTACAGGAGGTTTTTCCTGTGGCCACAGCTGCAGAGGCCTTCATTTACTTTGCATCTCTCTTTGTTGAGCCTATAGAGATGTGTCATCCCCTCCAGGACACAGTTTGCTCCCTAAGGACTAACTGACTCTTGGCTGGTTTTTTTGCAACCCAAGAGGTTAGCACCAAGCCTGGAACACAATAGGCTTTTATTAAACATCTGCAGAGTTCTAATGGTTCCTCCCTCCCACATGACATTCCCCACAGCCTACAGGTCCCAAAGGCATGAAATGAACTCCCTCTTCACCTCAGGCTCTTGAGAGCCACAGTTTTCTTCTACTCTAAACTCAAAGATGATCCCCATGTCCTAGTGTTTTCCACCTCTCCCCTCCCTTTACAGACACGTATTATTATGCATATATTTACATATGCACATATAGTCTCTTCCAATAGATGATAAGATTCATGAGGAACTGTTTTACACTTATTGACATTGATATTTACACTGAGTTTATACCTCATAATACCAAATGTAATACAGGGCCAATTAACTGCTATTCTTGAAGCATATTTTTTTTTGGAGATAGTGGATCATCCCATTGTAAGGAAAGAGCAAAACATATACACCATTAAAAGATTCATGCTCATAGATTAACCAATGTGACAAGCACTATTCCAAAACAAAGCAGATTCCAAGCATATGCCAAGAGAAGAGAAGTAGGTACCAAAGATCAAAATGACCTGAAGGGGTGTGCTGGAGTCAACCCAAATTGATTGTTTGATTTTCAATGTGATCATTTATACCTCAAAAATCATCCAACAATACAAATTAAAGCTGCATTTAATGTTGTGTTGGATGGTCTAGCATAGACTTAAAGTGAAGGAGAAAATGTTAATGAAGATTAAACTTAAAGGTAGATCTGGGGCACATACCTCCTCTCCTTACCCCACTCCCAGCCAGCTGTTAAACATTTATCAGAACACTACAGAACAGAACCCATTCTAAAGCTTCCGCCTTCTGGCCATAATTAAACCCCAATTCTTTACAGAGGACACAGTTTTCTATTGTTCTAAGGAAGGATAAGGGACCATGAGCTATTCATTTTAACTCCATGGAAAAGGGAATTATCTCATATTTTAAGGCATCACTCACTAGTTATTGAGGTCCTTAAAAGGGAAGGGCTATTTTATTCAACTTTTCATTAAAATGCAATGAGAAACAGTAGGTTGAACAAAGGTACTCAATAATTAATTGTTGAACTAACAATTGCTTAACTCCTTCCTCATGTCCTAATGTTACTGATATCCTTGAGGACTCCAACAATGACGGTGATGACCCCCACACACATCTAGGCTTCTCAATTCCATTTCCTCCTGACAAGACATTTCTTACACTCACCTAGAGTGTATCCCTCCATTATTTAAGAGCACAGTTTCTTTTCACTCACTGCTTTCCTTCAACTGTGATTCAAGACTGACGTAGACCTGCTATTTTGGGTTGGACCAGACTGCTTAATCCACCAGTCTGCTCCCATCTTACCTATCCTTAGGCCCCAATTTCACCCTACTCCACAACCTTTACTATTTACAAGATGGACTCAACTCTTCCCATTTTCTTCCTTCATACAACAAACAATTCACAGGTTTCAATGACAAGCATTAGTGTGCTCTTCTTTCCTCTCCTTTTGTAAGTTGCTATTATAGCTTTTAAAGCTTATGTAAGTACCTGGCTCATTACAAATGAACTCTTTTTTTCTTCACCCACTCTCACTGAAATCATATTCCCAAACTTCCTCCAATTGCCTCTACTACCCTGGCTTATAGCTAAGCATATTGGAACCTACTTCACTAATTAGTTCTGAAGTACTATTAGTCACCTGGTAAGTGTATGTTCTTGGTCACAACGAGAATCAAGAGAAAGTGAATGGATCAGAACAAATTGAGTATCACTCTTAGGAAGCAAATTCACTTCCTAATGACAGTAAGTTCAGGAGTACCTTCAAAGTAAAGAAAAGTAAATTACTATGAATGCCTCATCTGTGTTTGCAATTTAGAATGCAAACTAAACTGTAGAGTGCCTCAGCTACCCTTCCCTCTTCATTCCTGTCTTTGAGTAAGAAATGTCATTCTACATGAATTCATCTACTCTGCACCAGCAGTTGGTTGTTGTCCTTAGTTCTCAAAGAAGACCAAAATGACATCACTATGCTAGAGTAAAGTTTCAATGTGTCCAACTATGGTTGATAAGATCAATAGGAGCTCAGAATGCTCTACCACAGGTCGAACACAAATAGTACGTGTAAGCATTTGAGAGAGGATTCTCTAAATTTGCACATCCTGTGTTTCCTTTGAGCTGCTTCAATTCTGCTTTGCTCACAGAGCACAGGACCTTCTTCTGATCTAGGTGCACCATGCTAAGCAGTCCTGTGCCAGTTTCTCCCAAGTCACACAATCAATTCCAAAGTTCTTAAGAGAGACTTTGAAAGTGTCCTTGTATCACTTCTTCTGACCACCATGTGAACGCTTGCCCTGTGTAAGTTCTCCATAAAATAGTCTTTTGGGCAAGTGTATGTTTTCCATTCAAACAATGTGGCCAGCCCATCAGAGTTGCACTCCCTGAAGCAGGGTTTGAATGCTTGGCAGTTTAGTTGAGTTAGTATCTCGGCATCTGGTACCTTATCCTGTCAGGTGATCTATAGAATCTTCCTAAAACAATTCAAATGGAAGTGATTCAGTTTTCTGGCACAGAGCTGGTAGACTGTCCAGGTTTCAAAGGCATACAACGACTCTATAGACCTTCAATGTGGTAGTCAGTCTAATACTTCTTCTCTCCCATACTTTCCTTTGGAGTCTCTCAAACAATGAGCAAGCTCTGACCGTGCGTGCATCAAAATCATTATCAATGTGCATATTATCCCTGCAAAGTATACTACCAAGGTAAGTGAACTTATCCACAACATTCAAAACCTCTCCATTTGCTGCAACCCATGGTTCCACATATGGATGGTGTGGTGGAGCACCTATGTTGTTTTGAGGTTATTGAGTGAGCAATCATCTGCAAACAAAAAAATCACACACCAACACTCCCTCCACTTTGGTCTTGGCTTGTAGCCTTTTCAAGTTGAAGAATTTATCATCAGTGCGATAGCTGACCTTGATGCCAGAGAGCTATCAGTAGCATGGATAGAGTAACATATACTCCAACTGTAAGGGAACACGCTAACTCTACCGATGGACAAGGATGGAAGGCTGCTTTTCTCCCTCAATTCAACCACCTGCCTCCCCTTCTACTACTATTTTTCTCAACCCTGACTCACTGCAAAACAAAAACTCTCCATTATCACCATACATAGAACTGTAATTGCTTGATCAGATTGCCCAAGACCAGCAACTCCAACCCAAGGCTTTCAATTCCATCGCCCTGTCCAGACTCTCTGAGCCTCATACACCAGAATTCTTGTTAAAACAGTCTCTGTAACCAACTCTTATGTCTCATCTTCTATGGTTTATAGCTCATAGAGGACTGATACCAAGAACATTATGTCATCCTATAACCCATACACATCAGAATAATAATCAAATGATATAATATGACACTCCAGCTAGAATTTTCCACCCTTTGGGAGGTGGGGGATGGGGGAGGGGAAAGACAAGGCAATTGGAGTTAAATGACTTGGCCAAGGTCACACAGCTAGTAAGTGTCAAGTGCCTGAGACCAGATTTGAATTCAGGTCCTTCTGACTCCAGGGCTGGTGCTCTATTCACTGTACCACCTACCTGCCCAGATTTTTCACTCTTAATCCCTGAGATTCAGTCATCAGATACCTAGCCCAAAATAAATGGGGGGAAAAAACCACCCAACAACAACTTCCTCTGACATCTATTTCTCACTCCTTTGTCTGGCTTTTAAATACCTTCACAATCAGGCATGAGTCTACATTTACAGACACATGCAAGGTAATCACCTTCACAAATTCTATAGTTGTGTCAAACTGGCTTTACTGATCTCTGTGACATTCCACCTACAACTTCTGGGCATTTGCACAGGATGTCCCAAATAGCTGGAATGTATTCTCTGCTCACGTATTAGATTCCTTGGCTTCCTTCAGTATTACCTTTTTTAGGAAGCTAGGGAACACCAGATTGATCATGTAAAAACTTAAGAAAATGAAAGTGATTTTAGAAATCATTCAATTCAATAAGCATTTCTTACAGGCCTATTAATACTAGGAATTGTGATAGAGGCTGGAGATCTAAAGACAAAAATGAAACTCCTTACTCTTAGTCAGCTTAGGGAAGGGTGCTAAGGACACACAACATGTACATTGAAAATTAAAGGGAATTTCTGATGGAAGGGCACTAGCAACTGAAACAGCTCCCTGCAAAGTTACCAAATCTCTTAAATGCCAAATCTAACAGCTTTTCCCCTGTGTGATCCTTCTTGATCTTGATACAACATTTGACACTCTTGATCCCTTTACCTCCTAAACACCGTCTCCTTTCTGAGTTTTCACAACATTAATCTCTCCCAGTTCTCTTGCTACCTTTATGACCTTTCTATAGTCTCCTTTGCTGGACTTTCATCTCTGTCACCATTCAGACATTTCTTCACACTACACCAGAGGTTCTCTCTCCTGAGCTCCAGGTTCATATCAACAAGTGACTATTAAATGTTTTGAATTGGATATTTCATAGAATTTCAAACACAATCTTTCAAAAACAAAACTCATTATCTTGCACCAAAACAAACCACAATTCTGAATTTGCCTATTACTAATGAGGCCAGCACCATCTTTCTTGGTGCTGCAGCGAATGGAGTGTAGACCTAGAAACAGCAAGAACTGAGTTCAAATAAAGCCACAGACATTTACTTGTTGTGTGACCTTGGGAAAGTCTCTGACCTCTGTTGGCCTCAGTTTCCTCATCTGAACCATGAGGGTGATAACAGTACCTAACCCCCAAGGGTGGTTGTAAGGATCAAATGAGATAATTTTGTAAAGTGTACAGTGCCTAGCACATAGTAGGCACTATGAAAATGTTAGCTATTACTATTATTATTATTAAACTTGAATCCTCACTCTTACTACACATAAGGTCAAATCAGTTAGCAAATATTGCCATATCAATCTCCAAAACATCTCTCAAATAGGTAGCATTCTCTCTAATCATACAGCAACCATGCTCATTAAGGCCCCATCACCTCCTGCCTAGACTATTGCAATACCGTCCTATTTTATCTCCCTACCTCAAGCACCTCCTCACTCCAATCCATATTCCACACAACTAGGAAAGTGATTTCCCAAATGTACTTGTCAGAACATATAATGTCTCTATCCAATAAACTTCAGTGACTCCTCATTTCCTATAGTATAGACTAAAACTCTTTGGTTTGACATCCAAAGCTTCTCAAAAGCAAGTCCACTGCTCCCTTCCATGAACAAGAGTCAACCATAATAGCCTATTTGCTGATTCACACAGAGGCCATACATTACTCATATCCCCCTAAGCCTAGAACACCCTCTTTCTTTACTGTCTAAACTCAGTTCAAGTACCTCCTTCTATATGAAATCTCTCCTTTGATTCCCCTCAGATACTAATGCCCACCCTCCCAAAACCACCTTCTATTCACTTTGTATATATGTGTCACACACACACACACACACACACACACACACACACACACACCCTTCTCTCTCAAATGTTTTCATAAACTCAGTGCCTGGCACACAGTAAGAACTTAATACATTTCAGTTCAATGATTAATTTACCAGGCTTTAAACCTCAAAGATATTTTTGAATCTTGCCTTTAGCAAAGTTCCTATGGGTAAAAATGCTATACCTCATTCTTTTACTCTTATGCAAAAGAACCTCCCCTCCAAAAAAAAGCATTTAAACAATTTTTGAGGATGACACACATTTAATTAGGATTGAATAAATTTTATTGTGTATATATGCCACCTCATATTCTGAAAAATTTCCACCCATTTAAAAAAATTCTAGGCTACCTACAAAAATACAAAGGTGTTCCAAATTGCTAAGAAGGGAAACATTTGGATTAATAGTGTACTATCAAGGTCAGTAATGACAAAATGAGCAGGAAGAGAAATAGTTCTCATATTGAAAAGGTTTTATTTTATCCTAATTTAGCCTCCTTTCACAAACACAAACATACACACACACACCCCAAATTTTCTCAATCCACAGAAATTTTAAGCCACCTCAAATATGTGAAAATATGCCACACTGATAAACCTAAATGGTGCTTCTGTAATCTTAGATACCTGTCTCATTAAAGCACAATATATTAGGATTTCAAGATACCTTGGCTATGGTACAGCACAATCCTCACATTATACAGGTAAGGAAAATGAGGCTCAGACATAACATATGGCTATTAGTCGAATAAAGTCAGTAGCAGAGCTGGAACTAGAACCTAGGCATCCTGTGTCTCCTGGAATCACGCTCCCTCTAAAATAATAGCATGCACCAGTTACTTCTCCAAAAGTCACCAACACAAAGATATTCTTGCATCTTACTTTCCATATGTTAAATATCAAAGAATGTGACTAGTGACAGATGTGAACAGATGCCTAATTTTCAATTTATGGTCTTTTGTTAATTTGTCACAAATATCTTTTAAATTGTTTCCCAAGCTAAATGTGCACACGATTAAGGGTTCTTTATCCTAGATCTTTAAAAAAATATCCAAGGTAGCTAATCTTCGGCCAGAAATGAGTATGTTTTAACCAACACTGTAAAATGTTTAATTCTAATTCCAGAAACAGATTCACAGCTGTGTCTTTCAACCCACTTCTGCATTATAACTAAAATGATAATGTACTTAATTAGCCCATGACATTTCAAAGCTGCTGGATTTTTTTCTTGCTCCACTTGACATGTTTTGCTGATGGCAAAACCAAGCTGCTATTTGAAAAAAAAAATTTAACCTAGCAGAGTAATTATGTATATATCGTCTTCAACCCATCCTTACCTAAACCAGCCCCTGGCCCAAATGAAAACGGAAGAAATCTGCCTTAGCAGAAGTCCAATAATAACTCTCCTCCAAAATTATCATAAAGCAATCATACTCTTCTTGAGGAAGAAACTCATCCCTAGTATAATCTGTTTCAGGAAGGATTCCCTTAATGCTCACAAAAACCAAAATAAAGAAAATGGAGACCAAAAAGAATGTGATTTCTTCCCAAAACAGAGATCAGCACCACTGATAATCTTACATAGCCAATCAAAGTGTGTGATGACTGCAGGACTAAAAATAACAAAGTGAGAAATAGGCTGTGAGGTTTGAATAGGTATCCAAATATCTCACCCCCTGCTCCACACACTGTTTCTGCAGCCAGCTTAAATGTGGTTCCACTAGACCAATGCTGACAGCAGATGCTTCCACTTTTATTGCTGTTAATACCCTGAGCAATCACTGGAGCTCAGCAGCAACTTCTTGCTTAGAATGGCAAGGATCATATTGTAATCTGGCATTTCATGGGGGATTCCATTCAAACATGAAGGCACCTGCTAATGGGCAAAAACTGTACAAATGGTGGCTTAGTGCATTGGTGGAAACTAGTAGATTAAAAAAAAAAGAATCATTACAATTTTATTCCATAGTTAAGCTTTTTCCAGGATGCACTGGTACTAACTTGGTTTAGTGACTATCATGCACACATATAAAATGAACATGGAAACAGCAAGCAGAAAAAAGTAATTCTAAAAGAAAACTGTCCAAAAATTTAGACTGAATACTTGTATTTCAGGAGTTAAAGCACCATGAGAAATGTTGTTGGGAAAGGAAGATACTGTCAGTAACAAAATCCAGAATAAGAAGGATACTCCTGTCTAAGTATAAATATTACATTTTTTTAAATCATTCAAAACAAACAATGACATTCAACTAACTAAACTGAAACCCTACTACAGAGCTAACTAGGTGACAGAGGGAAGGCTGCCCACCAAAGTGTAATATCAATTAAGTTGGGACTTCCTTACTGTTTTAAAATGATTAGGTGTCTTTGAGTCTTACTAGGTGCCCCAGGCCCAAACCCCAATCAGGCGCTAAGCCTATGTGGGTGTAAATTGATAACCAAGGTGGGGGCCCAGGTGGGGCTAACTAAGGGAGGCCTGATTAGATCTTTGCTCCTAAGTTTGCCCCAATCCCTAATTACTAGTTGCTAAGCCTATGTGGGTGTGAGGCTCCCAGGGGCCTAAGGGGAGGTGCTAACTCCAGAGCCAATCATAGGAGCCTAAGCTCTGGTCACTCAGATGATGTTTGATGAGGTCTGAAATTGTATAAAAAAAGGAAGACAGAGCCATTAGCTCGGGGCTCTCACTCTTGGTGGCGCCTAACATGGAGATTCCAGGCAGCTGTAGTTAAGAGCCTTCCAGCTTGCCCGGATGTCCTGACTTGGTTTTCTTGGTAACTATGAATTGTATTTGGTCTGTTTGTAATTTGTTTGTATTTGCTCTGAAGTTCAGAGTGTTGGCTTTTTCCCCTGAACTAAGCAAAAGGTGTTTGTATGCTGGATTAAAGTAAGCTTGTTAACCCCTTAATGTTGCTTTCCTTAGTAAAGTAGATCAAAAGAATCTATGCTGGCAGCATTCTTGTTATTGGGCTTGTGTTGGTTTTTCACCCCCACAGCAGCCACTAGCTGGACTGTTGAAACACAAAGAAAAGAAATTCTATAACTAGAAAGCAAACAATTTATGCTAGCCACATACTGGATACAGAAATTATTCATGTGGTGGGGCATGGGTTTTTTTTTTTCACTCTTCGCTATTTTATTTTGATATTCCTCTCATTTTAAGAACACAGAGCAACAAAAATATTCCTATTTATAACAAAAATATTCCTAATTCCAGACTTAAATGCTTTATATTAACTATTTCACAATACTTAGATGACTATTCATCAGAGCCTTGAATATCATTGTTACTAAAATACACAATGTCTAACATCCAGAATTCAAACTGGGACATATAAGTCCTTTCTGCTACGCAAAATAAGACTGAAGAACTGAGGCAGTGCTATTCTAAGGAACACGAATGTTCCATGTGTTCTTATATCATGTTTCTAAAAACAGCACCAAAAATCATTATTTTAATATTCATGAATGCTCTAGAAATGGACTTCTATAGGAAAAGGACTTGTTCCAAAAATCCCTAACAATTTCTATTTACTTATTATGGAACTATTATTTAAAACCAATCTAAGGCCTACTCACATTTTGTTCCTATAACATCAGCCTTCCTACAAACAAATACCTAAATTCACTTTATTTAGGTCTCTGGAGAACAGTTATGAAAAGAAACTCTGAAATTCAATCTAATGCTAAAAAGATGTTATCATAAAAGCAAAACTTAAAACAATCAATATCTGTAAATATTAAAAAGCAAAGAACTCAGTAAATGCTGAAGACCAATGGTAAAGTACATTATGGAATTATTTCAGTTCTCATCCACCGTGCAATCAGTATACAAAGCTTACAACTGGTTACAATATCAATAAGTAAAAGGAAGCAACTGGAGAGTGAGTGGAACTACAAAAGAAATGGCAAAAGGGATGGAGTGAAATAAAGAACACAGTAAACAATGCTTACCAGTTTGAAGTCTTGAATGCTACAGATGAAATATGGAGTATTTGGCCGTCGACTCTCAATATACACACAGTCTTTAAGAGAAAAAGAAATTTTAAAACAATGTAACAATCCTCTAGGATAAAAAAGACAGTGATCACTGAATAACCAAAACATGTATTTGTATATACACATATATAAATAATATCTGGAATTAACTGCTTAAAGTAACATGTAACTATTAATTATTCAAGAAAAATGCCAACAATAAATGTCTTGTTTTTTAAGGACACTTTTCTCAGAGGTAACAAAACTTTACAAACATGTCACTGAATCCCTTTTAAAACATCTTGCTGTGATATTCAGGGAAATGAGTTGGCTAAAGGACACAAATTATACATTGGGGTCAAAGCTAAAACACTATTCTTCTTTCTCTAGGTTAGAATTGAAATCACCAACCCTAACCATCCTGCGCATTTAAAGGAGAGACATACTTGCTTTTTAAAAAGTATTAGTCTAAACTCCAAAAGACTCATGATGGAAAATGCTATCCACAATCAGAAAAAGAACTAAGGGAGTCTGAATATAGATCGAAGCATACTATTTCCTTTCTCTTTTTTTTTTTTTTGTTTCTTCTTTCTCGTGATTCCTCCCATTGATTCTAATTCTTCTTTACAACATGACTAATGTGAAAATATGTTTAACACGAATGTATATGTAGAGCCTATTTTGGACTGCATGCCATCTTGGGGAGGTAGAGAAAATTTAGAGCTCAAAGTCTTATGTAAGTGAATGTTGAAAACTAAAAGTAAATGAATTAATTGATTAAAAAAATAAACACATTCTATTGCTTTCATGTGACATAATTTGTTTACCCATTCCCCAATCTGTGGGGCACCTAATTTGTTTTTGGTTTTTGTTACCACAAGGCGCATTCCACTGTGGATATTTTGATGTTCATGGGGGTATTTTTATCACTGACTTACTTGGAGCATATTCTTAGTAGTGGAATTTACTGGTCAAAGAGTATGGATATTTGAGCCACTTAATTTACACAATTTAAAATTGTTTTCCAGTTTGGTTGTACTAAATCATAGATCCACAAAAATGAATTAATTTTCTATCTTTCCACCAACTCTTCAACATTGACTTCCCATCTTTTGGAATTTTCTATAGTTTGCTGACTGTGAGATAACCCTCAGGGCTGTTTCTATTTGCATTTCTCTTATTATTAGTGATTTGGAACCTTCATGCGTATGGCTGTTTATTATTATTTTTTGAGAACCATTTATTCATTTCCTTTGACCATTTAGCTATTGTATTAATGGCTTTTGGTTATATGTACTTCTGTTAGATGTCACTCTCTTTTGGATATCAAATATTCACATTAAAAAATACAATAACAAAGTATTAGTCTAATTTGAATGGAAATATAAAAAAAATAAAAAAATTTGTAAGGAAATAAAAAAAATTCAAACAAGGTTCCATTGAATTTGACCAACAGGATAACACATATTAAAACAAAAGAAGAAAATAAAACATACCTAATTTCTTGTGGTTTATTTGCTATTAAAACTTAAAGCAGACACACTGTCTTTTCTAATTGTAAAAAAAAAATAAGGCAACCCATTACAGCGAAAAAGAAGTAAACTAAATTAGATTTTCCTCAGGGAAGAGAACTTTCTCAAATTACATTTGACATGGCAGAGGTAGGGTAATTATTTCTGCAACTTATAACAACTGGGGTTGGAAAAACTACACTAAAATAGGTTCTGCTGTATTATGAATAACCTCATAATAAATATAACAAAAGTAATAGCTTAAAAGCATCAAACAACTCCATGTTAAAATACAAGAACAGCTGTTTCTTAATAATAATGCTCCAAGGGAAAATCCATGAACTAGTTACTGTAAAACTAGGTCACCCTAAGAGTAAAGCAAATCTGCTGTAGATAGTCTCTGTGCCCTTTTCACTCATAACATCGATTACTTGAGTAAATTATACTCATCCATTCTTTTCACCCTTCACGAAGCTCCTTAACAGGTGCATCTTAGAACAATTCAGGTGCTGGACAACACAATCAAGTCTCTGTGGCATAAATATCATACTAGACAACAAAGGCCAAGTGGAAAGAAGAATCCATTGAAAATCTTCCATCCAGATGAATGTACATTAAGTATTAAGCAGCGGTACTAAGTGGCAGATTAGGAGAGACAAGAATGATGAAATTATAGTATTCCAATAGCCTCCTAATGGATCTCCCAACTTTAATTCACTCCACTTTTCAATCCTTTCAGTAAAAGAAACTTGCAGATTTAAATACCTAAAGCTACTACTTCTCTTCCTCAAAAGGTTGCAGTGGCTTCCTTATGCCTCCAGACCAAGTACCAATTCCTCTGCTTGGCAGTGAAAGGCTGTCCTTTCTAGCTGACCTCTCTAGGCTAACTAAACATTAATTCCATCCATGTACTCAATGGTCCAATGCTTTGTGAATCCTTAAATGAGGTATTACAAGCTGTTCCCCAAGTGTGGCGCAAACTCACTTCAGCATTCCACCACTAAGCATGCTTAGCCTCCTTCAAACTCAGCCTCAGTTCCCCATGGTACATTAGGCTTTTCCTAATGTTTCAAGCTACTGCTACCATCTCAATCCTAACCATCATTTAGCAAAATTACCTGATTGTATATGTTGTTATTCAATCATTTCAGTTGTGTCCAACTCTTCATCACCCTTTTTTCAAGGTGTTCTCCACAAAGATACTAAAAGTATTTGCCATTTCCTTCTCAAGCTCAATTTACAGATGAGGAACTGAGACAATTAAGGGTAAGTGACTTGCCCAGGGTCACACAGCTGATAAGCACCTGAGGTTGGATTTGAACTCATGAAGATGAGTCTTCTTCACTCCATGCACCACCTAGCTGCCCATATTATTGTACATATTCTGGACTTCATTGTGTACATCTTTCACTCACTATAAATTGTAAGCTCCTCAAGACAGGAATGGTTTCAGTTTTATATCACTATTGTGAGGTGCTTAATGAGCACACAAAGCTCTTATCAGGACAACCCTCCTTCCATTTTCCTTCCTTACATGTAGAAGGCATTTACTAAGTTCTGATAATTGGTCATAATGACAAAACCATTAAGCATTCCTTGATACCCCAAGCAAAAAATATTTACCCCTCATATTGCTCACAGAACTTTTCTCAAGTTTTTATGCATAAAATAAATACAAAAACAAGAGTATTTCATTATACACAGCAGAACACAAGAGGAATCTCTAATACAAATTGCTTGATTTTGACATAAACATAACAAATTCCACTCTACTTTCTTAACTGTCCTGTTTATTTGTTCTTGCTTCTGAACTTCCTTCAGTGCATTTTTAACAGAGTTTTAATGTTCCTCTTTTTTTTTTTTAATGCAATTTATTTATTTAACATATTTGGTTTTCAGCATTGATTTTCACAACAGTTTGAATTACAAATTTTCTCCCCATTTCTGCCCTCCCCCCCCACTCCAAGATGGCGTATATTCTGGTTGCCCTGTTCCCCAGTCAGCCCTCCCCTCTATCACCCCCCTCCCCTCTCATCCCCTTTTCCCTTCCTTTCTTGTAGGGCAAGATAAATTTCTACGCCCCATTGCCTGTGTATCTTATTTTTTAGTTGCATACAAAAAGTTTTTTTGTTTTTGAACATCTGATTTTAAAACTTTGAGTTCCAAATTCCCTTCCCTCTTCCCTTCCCACCCACCCTCCCTAAGAAGTTGAGCAATTCAACCTAGGCCACACGTGTATCATTATGTATAACCCTTCCACAACACTCACGTTGTGAAAGGCTAACTACATTTTGCTCCTTCCCAACCCATCCCGCTTTATTGAATTTTCTTCCTTGACCCTGTCCCCTTTCCAAAGTGTTTGTTTTGATTACCTCCACCCCCATCTGCCCTCCACTCCATCATCCCCCTGCCTTTTATTTTTTTTTTTATCTTCCTCCCTCTTCTTTCCTGTGGGGTAAGATACCCAACTGAGTATGTATGGTATTCCCCCTCAGGCCAAATCTGATGAGAGCAAGGTTCACTCATTCCCCCCTCACCTGCCCACTCCCCTCCTCTCCTAGAACTGCTTCCTCTTGCCACCTTTATGGGAGATAATCCACCCCATTCTATCTCTCCCTATCTCCCTCTCTCAGTAAGTTACTCTCTCATCCCTTAATTTCATTTTATTTCTTTTAGCTATCTTCCCTTCATCCTCAACTCACCCTGTGTCTGCTCTCTTTCTTTTACATATATATATATACACATACATACACATACATACATATACACATAGATACATGCATACATACACATTCACTTATATATATACATAAACATATATATATATGCATATATATATGCATATTCCCTTCAACTACCTTAATACTGAGGTCTCATGAATCATATTCATCATCTTTACATGTAGGAATGTAAACAAAACAGTTCAACTTTAGTAAGTCCCTTGCAATTTCCGTTTCTTGATTACCTTTTCATGCTTCTCTTGATTCTTGTGTTTGAAAGTCAAATTTTCTATTCAGTTCTGGTCTTTTCACTGAGAAAGCTTGAAAGTCCTCCATTTTATTGAAAGTCCATATTTTGCCTTGGAACATGATACTCAGTTTTGCTGGGTAGGTGATTCTAGGTTTTAATCCTAGCTCCATTGACCTCCGGAATATCGCATTCCACGCCCTTCGATCTCTTAATGTAGAAGCTGCCAGGTCTTGGGTTATTCTGATTGGGTTTCCACAATATTCAAATTGTTTCTTTCTGGCTGCTTGCAGTATTTTCTCCTTGATCTGGGAGCTCTGGAATTTGGCAACAATATTCCTAGGAGATTTCTTTTTGGGATCTATTTGCGGAGGCGATCGATGGATTCTTTCAATTTCTATTTTGCCCTGTGGCTCTAGAATATCAGGGCAGTTCTCCTTGATAATTTCCTGAAAGATGGTATCTAGGCTCTTTTTTTGATCATGGCTTTCAGGTAGTCCAATAATTTTTAAATTATCTCTCCTGGATCTATTTTCCAGGTCAGTGGTTTTTCCAAGGAGATATTTCACATTGTCTTCCATTTTTTCATTCCTCTGGTTCTGTTTTATAATATCCTGATTTCTCATAAAGTCACTAGCTTCCACTTGCTCCAATCTAATTTTTAAAGTAGTATTTTCTTCAGTGGTCTTTTGGACCTCCTTTTCCATTTGGCTAATTCTGCCTTTCAAGGAATTCTTCTCCTCATTGGCTTTTTGGAGCTCTTTTGCCATTTGAGTTAGTCTATTTTGTAAGGTGTTGTTTTCTTCAGTGTATTTTTCAGTATTTTTTTGGGTCTCCTTTAGCAAGTCATTGACTTGTTTTTCATGGTTTTCTCGCATCCTTCTTATTTCTCTTCCCAATTTTTCCTCTACTTCTCTAACTTGCTTTTCCAAATCCTTTTTGAGTTCTTCTATGGTCTGGGGCCAGTTCATGTTTTTCTTGGAGGCTTTGGTTGTAGGCTCTATGACTTTGCTGTCTTCTTTAGGCTGTATGTTTTGGTCTTCTTTGTCACCAAAGAAAGAATCCAAAGTCTGAGACTGAATCTGGGCGCGTTTTCGCGTCCTGGCCATATTCCCAACCAACTAACTTGACCCTTGAGCTTTTCAGTGGGGTATGACTGCTTGTAGATTACAGAGTTCTATGTTCTACGTTTGGGGGGGAGGTGCCAGCTCTGTCAGAGCCGCACTCCTCCTTCCCCAAGGACCCCCAGTCCAGACTGGGCTCAGATCTTCGGCAGGCTGTGCACCCCTGCTGTGATCCGCCACTTAATTCCCCCCACCAGGTGGGCCTGGAGCCGGAAGCAACAACAGCTGTAGCTGCCCCACCTCCGCTGCCCCCGGGGCTGGAAGCCGAACCGCGAACTCCTTCCACTCCCGAAGCCTTTCCCACTAACCTTCTCCGCAGTCTTTGGTGTTTGTGGGTCGAGGGGTCTGGTAACTGCTCACGTATTCAGGGCGCTAGGGCCCCCTCCGCCCGGCTTCCGGTCTGGATCGTCCACGCCGCTCAGGCTGGGCTCTGCTCCACTCCGTTCCCAGCTCCCAGCTCCCAGCTCCCAGCTCCCAGCTCCCAGCTCCCAGCTCCCAGCTCCGTGTGGAATAGAGCTCACCCAGAGACCATCCGGGCTGTCCTGGGCTGGAGCCCTGCTTCCCTCTGCTGTTCTGTGGGTTCTGCCGTTCTAGAATTGGTTCAGAGCCATTTTTATAGGTTTTTGGAGGGACTCCGGTACGGAGCTCACTCTAGTCCGTGCTTACCAGCCGCCATCTTGGCTCCGCCCCCCCCTCTTTTTTTTAACGTAGACACTATTGCTAACTTTGTACTGCCCCCAAACTTTTCCCCAATTAAGCCTTAAAAAAAAAAAATCCTTTTCATCAAAATACAGAGTTAAGCAAAAGTGAATCCTTGCAATGTAAAGTCAGAAAATTGATGACCCCTGAAGCAATGATGTCTCAATCAGGAGGTGGGTAAAATACTTCATTTTAGAACCTCTAGAAATACAGCTGGTCATTGCACTGATCAAAGTTATTAAGTCATTCAAAGTGTTTTTCTTTACAATGTTCCTATAATGAGTTCTACCTGACAATTATATTCTCCCTTCCCCACCCCATCTTGGAAGTTGCAACCACTAGATATTCAGGGTTCTCTCTGGTATCTCAGTGCAGAATAGTAGAGACCTCCACACCACATTGTTACCAATAATTGTTACTATAGGGCTTCCAGGGTCCCCACTCTGAGTGTGTATCCAACCTTTCTGGGGTTTGCTTTCTCAGGGGATCCCTTCGACTCTTTCTTCCAACAGACACAGGGCCCCACTGGCTACTTCTGTATCTTGCCTATATCTGCTGAGTTGTTTGATGGAACAAATGCTGGCTTTGTTAACGAAAGCCCAATCATTATTCAATTTGATGTGAATGTGATATTTTTGCTGAAGTAGGTAGCTGGAAGCTGGGCAATCTGCCTACATTCAGTCTTGTTGGCCTGAAGCTTGTCCACATTTCTAATCCTCACTATTAGACCGTGTTCTTCAGGAAGGAGAATAGAGACTTCATAAATGTTTATTAAATTTAATGTTAGCAATGAAACATGCTCCCAAAGCCAGTATGCCAAAACATCTTTATTACCTCATTCAATTAACTACTGAAATCACAACACTTCAATGAAATCTTCTATGAAGTAGTGCATTCTTTGGAACCCCTTCTATAAATATGAAATAAACTCAATTTCCCACAAAATATACCTATTTCTTAGTATTGTAGCAATATTTCAGCATGGTCCATTACTTGTTCCTTTCTCCCATGATCCTTTATACATAACACTGTTGTCAATTTTGGATTCAGAGAAAGGATTAATTATGTCCAATTCTATAGAGTGCAACACTGTTTCATGCAGAGTTTCATATATAATAATAGCAAGAAATGCTATAGAGCTTTAAAAAGGTTTGCAAAGTACTACACAAATATTATCTCACTTGGTCTTCTCAATAACTCAAGGAGGGAGGTGCTTATTGCTATCCCCATTTTACAAATAAGGAAAGAGAGGTAAAAAGAGACCAAGTAACTAGAGCAGTGTTGCAAAGCTGATAAGGGTCTGAGGCAGGATTTGAATTCAGGTTTCCCTGACTCCAGGTCCAGCACTTATTTGATACACCACCTAGTAGTCTTTCAATACAGAATGAAAGACTCCAAATACACCCGACTATGCTTAATAGTATTTACGTGGCACTATGGTAGCCCCCAAAAAGGCAAAATGTCCATCGACCGAAAAACAAAGAACCAAGTTGTGGTACATGAAGGTAATGGAATATTGCCTTATCACAATAAACAACTGAGAAGAATTCGAGGAAGCAAATGAAGACTGAAAGAAAGGCATGTAAAGAGAAATAGATCCAGGAAGATAATTTTTAGACCAAGAGTCCAAGAATGTAAATATAAAGAACTAAAAGTTAAGGTGAACACTGAACAATTATGATGACCAAGGGCTGATGGCCCTAGAGAATAGGAAAAAAAATATATTTTTTTTTCCTTCTTTACAGAGCTGGGCGGAACATGGGTATGGGACATTTAACAGAATGTCAAAAACAACTGATGTGCTGGTGAGTTTTGCTAAACTTGTCTTTTTTATTCCTTGTTATGAGGTCAAAGGTGCAGTGATAGATTTAGAAATGAAGGTTAAATAAAAAGAAAATTAATAATTTTTAAATGATTTTGATAATCAATTTTTTTTATTTCCATTTCTCCTCACTCTTCTAACTTATTATATAGAAAAGAGAAGAAAGAAGATTAAAATGTCATGGAAAAAAAGATGAACTTTTGCACCTCTGGAAATCTTTGTTTCCATATTAGGATCCTCTCTACAGCAAATGCATGTGGAAAAATAACTACTCTTTAACATAAACAGAATATTTTCTGAAGTGAGAGAGAAAACGTCTAATAAATTACAGGGAGACATTCACAACTATTTGACTAAAAATTGAACAGGGACTTAGAGGTGGCAGCCTGTTGAGCAATGGTGGGGGGAAAACTGACACAACCTCCTCAGGGATGAACCCAGGCTTAGTTTGGCAGATTATCAACCACAGAGTGGGAGGTAATCCTTTCACTTCAATGGTAATGCCTTGTCACAGGACAAAAAGTCACTTCCTACTGAGTGTTTATGAAGTTACTATAGCAACCTGACAGATCCAAATCCACATGTCAACTTCCAATTGAATACTCTTATTTCTATAACAGGCTACTCTATCAAGTAGTCTCTTACTCATCAGTACTTCTGTAGTTAATCATTTGAGGGAAGAATTTTGATAATGTTAGTTGAGCTCAGGGTAAATTTTTTAAACCAATGAAACCTGCTGCTTATGTAATACAATGCCATGAAGATTAGAAACAGGGACAATAAGAATTCATGGTTACAGTGCTTTCTCACAAATTTGTCTAAATAAGAATGACATGGGAATGAGGGAAAGCCTTTGATAGGGCCTAGATTTTAAAGATAAATGTAGAAAATTTCTCTTTAAACAATCAACCTACTCCAATTTCAACATAAAAGGAAAAATACCTATGAGAACATAATTTGTTATTCAAGTTTTGATGTAAAATAATTAACTTTTTATTATTTGTCTTAGTGATTTTATAAGAGGCTTTGGTTGTCTGAGTTAATGCTGAATATATGTGAGGAACAGTAAGGAGAACAGCATCACTGGAGAGAAGGGTAGCTGGTGAGGAGGAAGACTGTAATGGGAGGAGAGGGCTAGTTTGTAAAGGGCTTTGAATACCGAGGAAGAGGATTGTATATTTGATCCCCAGATTGAAAGGGAGCCAGCAGAGTTTACTGACTGGGTGGGTTGACATAGTCAGACCTGCACTTTAAGAAAATTATTTCACTGGCTGAATGGAGGGTGGATTACATTGGGAAGCAATTAAAGCAAGCAGACCCATCAGCAGGCTACTGTAAAAGTCCAAGGGTGAAGTGAGGAAGGCGAACAACAGAACAGCCGCAGTGACAAGAGTAAAGAATTGGACCTCTTCCAGATATTGCAAAGGTGAAATCAATAAGTCTTGGCAAGAGACTGCATGTGGGGGTGGGGATGCAAGATTGCGAGGAGACCAGGATGACCCCCTCCTACAAGCAACCTATCTTATTTAATCCCCAGAGTGGTGGTGACACCCTCCCCACTATTTTTAGAATATTTTGTACTGCCTTTTCTAAGGTAGCCAATGATACAGGTCATAAAGGGTCTGAAATGGAGTCAGGCAGGTCTAAGTTCAAATTTTTCCTTAGGCATTTATTGGCTAACTGCTTTCAGTCTATTTCCTTATGTGTAAACAGGAATAATAAAAGTACCTAGATCAAATAAGACAATACATGTAAAGCACTATGAAAAACCTAAAGCACTATATATATGAAATTATTGATATTATTATTTTGAACATATTTTCAGTTGACTATAAACTCCTAGAAGGCAGGAAGTGATTCATTTGGGGGTTTGTGAACTTATCTTTATCTACAAATAATTTATCTCCCAACTCTGTTCATCTCCAAGAACCTAACACACTGCCTGGCACATAATATGAGCTTAGAAAAGTATAACAACAATAGATTGAAGAGTAAAATACAAAATCTTCTACGTACTGCAAATCTTCAGGAAATTCAATAAAGTTTATATAAAGGGAGAAAAAGTCAATTTTCTTCTCTATAGTAAATGACAATCTGAAGTTGGGGGTGCTCTGTTAAAACAAATCATAATGAACTTCTTGGCATCCTTCCTGACAGGCAACACAAAGAATACATCTTACATCTAACATCTAAACAATTCAACCAGAAATTCCTATTACCACAAAAATAAAAGCTTTTAGCCAAAACTTGAAAAAGGTACTCAAAGGTCTACTGCTCTAAGGTATCTGTTCTCATCCAGCATCTGCCAAGGCTCTCATTCATTTACAATGAATTGTGGAGCTAGGATATATAATGCAACAGCCTGGTCTTTAATGAAAATATATTTTCATCTCCCATTTGTTTTATTTTCAAATAGCAAAACATTCAAAATAAGGGGAAAAAAACCTTTTCATCTAAATTACCAATAAAAGTCTCATACCAAATGTAGCTACAAAGAATAAAATTCTGATATTAAATGTAGCTGCAAAAGAATTGAAGTATAGGTCCTTCTCCTATCTCTTGGGGGAGTAGAGGGAGAAAATACATCATAATTTCAAAGTATTTAGTTTTAGTTTTGTTCTTCTTTCCAGATATGTTGTGGTACTCATTCTGTACACTGCTTCCTCACTATGCATCAGTCCATGATTTTCTGTATTAGTATTTGTTATTTCCTATTTCAAAGTGAACGACCCTGAGACATTTCAAAGTCAAAAAAGTCCAACAAGTCTCTTACCATAACCCATTATTCAAACTTCACTATTTTTGTGGTGGTTATGGCTTTCCTTATAGTCATCAGGTATACATCCTCTGCATTATCCTCAATCCTCCTTCATCCCACATTTATCCAATCCATCACCAAATCTTTCCGTTTTTGCCCCCACAACATTTCTCATATCCAACTCTTCATACTCAAAAAGCTATCACCTAAATACACCTACCTCCCCATTAATTCTTGCCTACATGGCCACAAGAGAACATGGAAAAAGAAGAAATCATACAACGCCTAAAAAGAGGAACAAAACCTATTAGAAAAGAAATCAGGAAGAGAGGTCAGAATATACATGTCTCAATGCATTAATAAAAATGCAGTAACAACACTGGAAAAAATTAAATCCATGAGAGAGTTACTGCAAAGAACTGAGAGAGTAAAAGATTTAAAACATAAAAATTCTGAAGCAAAAGCAAGCAGGAGAGACATATTAAAGTAACAATGCTAAAAGAAAACATGATCTTTATAAACACCAGCCACTGACCTGAAATACAAGATACACAGGCAAAAAACAACTTAAGAATCTTATATGTTCCAGAAGAACATAACAAATCAAAAAACATGAACACCATAATATGAGAAATAATACAAAATGACCACAATTTCTGAATGTAGGAAACAAATAATGAATCAAAGGAATACACAAACAGTATAAAGGGGAAGGGGGGACCTCCAAACTCTAAGACATATAATAATTAAAGGTAACAATTTAAATGCCAAAAAAATTATTCAAAGGGCTAGGAGAAAGACTGTCGAGTATAACAGAGAGAAAAGGAAATTTAAACAACAAGACTATTCCACATGTATTATAAAGCACATCAGAGAATGGAAGTCTATAACTCCAAAAAGCAAAACAAGTCAAGTTACAAAGCAAAATAATTTAACCAGCAAACCTAAGCCTTATCATCAAAACAAAAAGATGAACTTTAAATTAAATGGAAGCATTCAAGGTATTCATACAAAACCAAAAAAAAAAAAGAACAAGTAGAATATTTGACTCATACCTCATAAACAGAATTGCAAGATAGCTAAATGAGTTCAATTACCATGAAAATCATAAGAAAACAACTAAATTAAATGTTAAGATGTTTTTAAGTTTATTTTGTTTTTTCTTTCCTTTTTAATTTTAATCTGTCACTCCAATTACAATCCACACAAATCTATTTGCCATTAAGCAAATGCAAAAATAAGAACAAAACAAAAAACTTGAAAATATGTATGTGTATAATGCACCAAAACATATTCCCATATTGGCCGTACTAAAAAATGCATATTCCTATAAAATTAAGTACCTCACTGGCAGCAGACAAGTAATGTTTCACTGTCATTCTTTTGAATTGCTGGTTTATCACTGCATTAAACTGAGTTCTAATGTCTTTAAAGTTGTTTTTTTCTATAATCTTGTAATCACTATATTTTATCGATCGCTGAGTTCTACCTCCTTTGCTATACAACAAGTTTCTGTCTTCCCAATCTCCCCTGAAGCTTATAATTTTGTGATTTCTTTAGTTACAATTCCATTCTATTCCATTTTTACTCCATGGTTTTCTTAACCAGTTCCTAACAGGTGGAAACTTCGTTAGTTTACAATTTTTAGCTAACAGAAAAAGAACTGATATAAATATTTTTATACATACAGTTTTTTTTCTTTTGCTGATTCCACTGAAGTAATTACTTGTAGACCCAGATGAGTATAGGCTGGATGAATTCATAACTCCACCAACAGTAAATAAATGTTTTCTCACAGTCCCTCAATAATGTCATTTTCCTCTTTTTGTTATCTTAGTCAATCTGATGGGTATGTTATGAAGCCGAAGGGTTACTTTAATTTACATTCCATTAGTTATTACTGACTTAGAATTTGTTTTCCCCATATGGTTGTTGAAAGCTAAAATTTCTTCCTTCGAAAACCTCTCTTCATATCATTAGACTATCATCACTCCATTGGTGAAAGATTCTTAGTCTCATAAATATGAATCAGCTCCTTATAAATCTTGGATACGCGAGCTTTATCAGGGAAACTTGCTGCTACCATGTTTTTCCAAATTATCTTTTTTCCTTTTTAATTTAAATAACATTAGATTTGCTTATACAACAGCTTTTAAAATTTTATATGATCACAATCATCCATTTTGTAGTGTGACCCTCAGAATAAAACTTTGTCATGAAGTCTTCTCCTCACCATAGAACTGAAAAGTAATTTGTTCTTTGCTACTCTAATTTGTAATGTGCCATTTATATGTATGCCATGTATAAATCTATAGAGTTAATCCTGGTGTCTAAGGTGAGCTGTTGGTCTTTACCTAATTTCTATCAAACTCCTTAGTGCAAACTTTTTCCAGAACTTTTTGTCAAGGAATAAATTCTTCCTCCAGTAACTAGGGTCTTTGGTTTTCTGAATACTATGCTACTGTATGATTTTTTACACTGTGTATCTAATTTCTCCAATTGATCAATTTCTCTTTTTAAACTTTTAACAAATTACTTTAACAATTACTGATTCTGTTATTCAAAGTCCACTTTGTTTCATACTTTTAAAATTATTACCCTTGAGATTTTTAAAATTTTATTTCTTAACATAAAATTATTTTTCATAGTACAACAAAATATTCCTCTGGTAGTATAATTGGAACAGCCGTAAATCAATAATTTAGGTAATTTTGTCATTTTAATCATATCGGTTAAAACTACCCATAAGCAATTAATAGTTTATGAATTATTGAAATCTATATTTATTCAAATAGTGTTTTCTATTATTTCATTGGATTAATATAATTCCAATGTGATCCTTTTTTTTCAATGTGATTCTTCAATAACTACACTGTGAAACATATAGTTTCTATAGTTGTTTTCAACTGAAATACTCTTCCTGTTGAATTTTGTTCATAAAATATGAGAAAACTGATTTATGTAGGAGGGAAAGAGAAGAGGTATTTTAATCTAATCAACTATCTTATAAGTGAAAAAAGTGATGAGAATTAAGTAAATAAAGGAAAGAAAAATAAATTAAAAACTGAGTAAACTGAAATGTAGGTAAAAGCTTGATACGTAAGAGGATTGAATTATACAGAAGAATAAGGGGGGAATGAAGATGCAACAAAGCAGTTTATGCAAAAATAATTAAAAGGACAAAGTACTGATTTAATCAAGTATAATTACCACAATCGTTATAAAAACTAGTGAAATTGGGGGTGGAGGAAAGGAACGAAGTTAACTGTTATAATATTAATGTGATTTCATGAAATAATCCAATAAAATGAAATAGGGGCAGAATGGACACAAAAAAATCCCAGAATGCGTTTCTAATGAGCACATCTAAAACTGCAAGACAGACACTAAATCAAAGAAGCAATTCAAGGAAATGTAATATGAATCAAGTAAATCTAGAAAAGAATAGTTGAAATCATACTGCCACCCCACATAGGGATAAGAAAAGGAAGGTGCATTATGATTTTTAAAAAGACAATACACCAATATTAATATTCAATATCTGGGCACCAAATAGCACAGCATCTAAGTTCACTGAATGAAAATTAACGGCTACAAAAGAAGATGAAAAGGCTAATGCAATAGCAGTATGAGGATTAATGCTCTCTCAGAGATGGACAAATCTAAGAAAAGATAAAAAAAAGAGAATAGAAAACTGAATGATTAAGGAATCCAGAGAAAAAAAGATTTATGCTATCTTCAGAATGAGACAACTGAACATATATATCTGTTAGTCTACTCTACCTTGAGACCATACATAAAGGCACTGAGAAATTGCAAATAAATAGAAAAAAGGCAGAGAAAACATATCTTTTCTAGGTTCATAATGTAATGAAACACAGACAAAAGACAGAACTAAATAAAGATTTAATGATGAAATACTAAACAATGAATAGATCAAAGAAAAAATCTCAGAAACAACTAATACCTATGTGAAAGGCAGTGATAATGCTAAAAAAAAAAGTACACTGAAATTTCTGAGATGAAATTAAAGCAGTCTTCAAGGAAAAAATTCTATCACTTATTATCAAAAAATTCTATCAAAAAACATACCTTTACTTTAAAACATAAAAAAGCATGAATGAAGTTAATATGCAATTAAAATTGAGGCCAACAAATGTCAAATAATTTTTTTTTTAAATTGAAAATTAAGGAAGAAATAAATTGAAAACAAAAAAGAACACCACAGGAAATGAAACAAATCTACAACACGGTTGTTTGAAAAGAACAAAAAATATTTAATGACTTCTAGCCAACCACATTAAAAATAAGATGAAGGAAAATAAAGTTAACAAAATAAAAAATAAAAGTTGAAATAAAACAGAAAAAAGAATTATCAAAACCTGCTATACTTGGATGCAAATAAAACAAAATTCAAAATAAATAGATTAAAAATATATAAAATGACCATATTATCCTGAATACAAATAGGGTTATTAAATAGCACATACTCAAAAGTAATTTGAATTACCTATAAAGGCAGCATCTTAGGAAGAAAACAAAAACAAAAACTGAAGTGCTGATACATATATATTTACAGAAGTATTCTGGCACATTTTTAAATAAAACATTTGCACAATGAAGAACTTTTAAAGGACAATCAATACAACACAAACTACTTTCAAAATTGAGAAAGGAAACTCTCTGGAAAGTTCCTTTTATGCAAGAAATATATTCATAATGCCTACAGCAGGTAAAGACAAAAGAAAGAGAAGTAACAGAAAACGAAGCCTAATATAAAATATTTGAAAACTGCAAAACTTAATCTGAGAGTTAATCCACCAAAGGATATTCAATATTCATAGAAATAGAATTTTGAAATGATATTGCTGTTGATGTGGTTCAGCCATTTCAATCATGTTCGACTCATCATGATCCTATTTGAGGTTTTCTGGGCAAAGTTATCACAGTAGTTTGCCATTTCCTTCTGCAGCTCATTTTACAGATTTAAGTGATATATGTTAGGCTTCAAGCCGGCTTTTACACTTTCCTCTTCCACCTTCATCAAGAGGCTTCTCGATTCCTCTTCACTTTCTGCCCTCAGGATGGTATGGTCTGCATTGTCTGAGATTGTTGATATTTCTCCAGCAACCTTAGTTTGGCCTTTATATAATATCCAGCCTGGTATTTTGCATCATGTACACTACATATAAGTTAAACAGATAAGGTGACAACATAGATACTTTTTCCAATCTTAAATCAACGTTGGTTTGCTGCTTCTTGGCCGACACACTGGTTCATCAGAAAACAAGTAGGTTGATCTGGTACTTCCATCTCTTCTTAGGACTTGCCACATTTTGTTGTGATTCACACAGTCAAAGAGTTTAGTGTAATCAATAAAGCAGAAGTAGAAGTTTTTATGGAATTCCCTTGCTATCTCCGTAATCCAGCAAATGTTGGCAATTTGGTCTCTAGCTCCTCTGCCTCACCAAGCCTGCTTATCTGGTAATTCTCAGTTCACATACTACAGAAGCCTAGCTTGCTAAATCTTAAGCCTAACCTTCCTGGAATGTGAAATGAGAGCAATTGTTTCATTATTTGAACATTCTTTGGCATTGCCCTTCTTTAGAATTGGGACACAAACTGATTTTTTTTTTCCAAACCAACGGACAATGTTTAGTTTTCAAAATTTCCTGACACACTGAATGCAGTACATTAACAGAATCATCTTTTACAGTTTAAAATAGCTCAGCTGGAATTCCATCACCTCCACTAGCCTTACTGTAAGCAATGCTTTCTAAGGCCCACTTGACTTCATTCTCCAGGATCTCCGGCTCTAGATCAGTAACCACACCACTGTGGTTATCAGTGATGTTAAGATCTTACATAGTTCTTTTTATGTATTCCTGCCACCTTTTCTTAATCTCTTCTGCTTTTGTTAGACCCCAATCATTTTTGTCTTTTTATCATGCCCATTTTTGTATCAAACTTTCCTTTGATGTCTCTAATTTTCTTGAAGAGATCTCATCTTTACCATTATATTGTTTTCTTCTATTTCTTTTCATTGTTCATTTAACAAAACCTTCTTATCTCTCCTGGCTATTCTCTAGATATATATTTCCCTTTCTTCTTTCCCTTTCCCCTTCCTTCTTTCCTCAGCTATTTGTAAAACCTCAGATAGCCATTCTGCTTTTTTTCTTTGGAATGTTTTTGTTGCTACCTCCTATACAGTACTGTGAACCTTGGCCCATACATTGAAGCACTCTATCTACCATATCTAATCTCTTAAATCTATTTCATTACCTCCACTTCATATTTATAAGGGATGCCATTTAGATTATATCCATATGGCCTGATGCTTTCTACTGCTTTCTTCCATTTAAGTCTAAATTTTGCAATAAGAAGCTCATGCTCAAATCAATTCGGGTCTTAACAGACTGTACAGAGCTTCTCTACATGATTCATCTACTTTGGCCTCTTTGTCATCCATCGTTGTAAGACAGACTTCTACTACTGTGATGTTGAATGGTTTAACTTGGTATCAGATATCAGTTGGTCATTTTTGAGATTATACCCAGAACTGCTTATCTCACCCTTTCATTGACTATAAGGACTACTGCATTTCTCCTAAGGGATTCTTGTCCACAATAGTATATGTAGTGGTCATATGAATTAAAATTCCCCATTCCCATCCATTTAAATTCACTGACATCCAAGATATCAAAATATAATCTTTCCATCTCCTGTTTGACCACATCCAGCTTACCTTGGTTCATAGATCTTACATTCCAGGTTCCTATGCAATACTTTGGACTTTGCTTTCCATTGCCAGATTTATCCAATACTTTGGTCCAGCCACTTCACTAGTACTGGAGCTACTTGTAGTTATCCTCTGCTCTTCCCCAGTAGTATATATTGGACACCTTCCAATCTGAGGGGGTTCATCTTTTTTATCAGGAGGCATCATTTCTTTTATCATTTTACTACTGGACATCGGGTTTTCTTGGCAAAGATGCTGAAATTATTTTTACCCATACCATGTGTTCTTAGATATGAGGAGTTAAGATTGTATTTACTCACAAAGATTAAAGGTAACACACTTGAAAAGTTTTCCTTTGCTTCACTAATAATAAAGGGAAAAACTAAAACAATGAGTCCAATATAATAGAGGAAACTGAATTAATATAAATGTAAAATGTTAAGTATGTGTCAAAAAAATCCACCTTACTCATACAAAATAATTTAAGACATGGCCAGACTTCGACTTATTTCAAAAAAAAATCTGGGTGGCTGTTGTAGTTATTTTAGTGCATCATTGGTACAATATGAGAAAAGACTGAGATAGAGTCATCATAAAGTCTAATGCAACTTCAAACTAGAATGAAAGCAACAAAGAGGATTAGAGACATTTTAGTCAAGGTGGCAGTCTGTCCTGCTTAGGACATATCTCAATTAATGAATAAAGATTTTTTTTAAGCATGTACTATGTGCCAGGCACTGTGGTAAGTGCTGAGGATACAAACAGTAGCAAAAGACAATCCCTACCCCCAAAGAGCTTACAATATAACTGAGGAGACAACATGGAAACAAATATATATACAAGGCAAGTTATATACAGGAGTAATAGGAAATAAGTGATGAAGGAAGGCACTAGAATTAAGAATGGTTAGGGAAGGCTTCCAGTAGAAGACGGAATTTTAGTTCAGACTAAAGTTGTGAAGCCAGGGAGGTCAGTACAATTTTGTTCAAATTAAGAATCAAGGGCAACCAGGATGATGAAGGTCCTCAATTTCATGCTATAGTAATAGTAAAAATAGGACACTTTAAGGTTTACAAAGTGCTATACACTTGACTCCTAATCATATTTCCCAAAGTCAGTGCATAGTCTTTTCCATTCTCTTCTGCCTAAAAGTTTTCTAACAGAATTTTTATATCCCTCAAATGGCCTAAAAGAATTGTAGTATACTCAATAGGCTTAGAAAATTGGGGGGAGGGGGGGGAGGAAGGGGGAGAGAGAGAGAGAGAGAGAGAGTGAGAGACAGAGAGAGAATGAGAATTAACAATACTTTCATCTCCATTTGGGGGTTTGTATCACAATTAGAAAAATGTTTTTAATCCAGATTACTAAAAAAAAAAAAAAAAAAGTAGAATGAAACTGAGGCCCAAATAATATACATAGTATGAAGTTAATGATGCCTTCCTTTGGAATATTCATTTTACGAATGACAGTATGGTCCATGGAATAGCAACTAAAACATACCTGAGAAGAGATCATTTAAGACTCAAACATCAGTGAATGTATTGTTCTGATCATTGAATTAGAATGCGCACATAATAAAAATATAAATCTATACTAAAAAAAAAAAATCCAGCCTTATTTCCATTGCATCACATTAGCTCCTTTGATACTTGTCACCATCACTTTTTAACTTCAAAAATTAAGCATATAAAATGATCTTCAGCTGGTCTGAAAATATATCATTTTTTTTCCTGGCTCAGGGCATAAAAAACTACAAATCAAGCAGCACTACAAAAAAAAATTTAAAAATAGGTTAATAAAGGCAACAGTGACAGACTTCTAGCTCAAAGAACAAGAACAGCATAGGACTAAAATGACAAAAATTCAAAAAACAACAACAAAAAAGAGGCACTAAGAATGCCATGCAAAATTTTCAAGGAGAAAGGCCCTCCCCTGGCAGGTAGGGTGGAAGGAAGCCTCCCCTCCACCCAGATGGCTGACAACAAACAAATGGTTCCTCAGATCTCCTAGGGTAGCATCCCACAGAGCAGATTTCAAGCAACACTGCTTGCCCCTTTCCAGAAAACAATACAGAGAAGGCTCCCTTGTACAATAAGCATTTCAACTAATTTGTCGTTTTCTCTTAAAATACACAAAAGTATTCAGGACGGCTAGGCTTTAGTTCATATTTGGCAAATTATTTTATTATAAAGGGATATCATAGTGAAACTATTTTCTTTAAGGGGTTTCTGTGGCTGTTTAATGGACTGTCAGTATAATTTAGATTTTATCTATTTAAACTCATTCAAGCCTGGCTCCTGGTGGTACAGTAAATGGAACATATTTCTATTCAACAAAATTAATGATAGTTAATTGCAGTTCTGAAATTTATAAAAGCAACTGTTCCTCAGTTCAAGCATCAAGCTACATGATTTTCCACACCAATTATTTTTTGCTATACTTTCTATGCATTCAAAAACCATGTTTTATGTGGCTTTCTTGCAAGGTTAAACACATGGCAACAAACAAATAGCTTTTCTTTCCTAGCCCTAATTTCTCCTTAAAAGATCTGATGCATAGGTAAAGTACATACCAACAATAGCTAGTGAAATTAATTGTTATTTGGTCTAAGCTCAAATGATATACTATTATTACCAGTAAAGAAAAAAAGTTTCTAGAAAAAGTGAAAAATGAAATTTCTGACAGGCAATATTCAAGTATTTGGATTACTCTGGGACCACTTTTTGAACATATTTCAAAATATTCAGTTATACTTCCATATTGGGGATAGAAATGTCTTTAAACTGGCTATGAATGTTAAACACAGCACTGTTCCTAGCTAGTTCTCCTCCTATCTAATCTCTCTCTGTAGCTTTTACTCATTCCAATACGTGCCCCTTTACCAAGGAAATGCTCCAAGACAATCTGTCCTGGGCCTCTTCTCTCTTCTGTGTCTAGTATCTTGCTTGATCATCTCATTCAATTTCATCTCTATGAAGAATATTCCCTGATATAGCCTTAACCTCTCTTCAACTGCCTTTTGAACATCTCAAAATGAATGCCCTGTATACATTCCAAACTCAGTATATCCAATATGGAACCTATTACCTTAAAGCTCAAACCCTAACCTCTTCCCAACTTACTATCAGCCAGGAACTTTACTGTTATCCTCAACTGCTCACACTGATCTCACAACCCTAATCTATTGACACATCTTAATTTTTTCTACATTAAAATTATATTTTATAAATGTCTCCTTCTCTAAACTCCTATAGTGACAATCCCAGTTCAGGCCCTCATCAGCTCCTGCCTCAATTATGGCAATAGGTGTCTTACCAATTTTCCTGTTTCAAGTCTCTCTCCACCACCCTCAGCTATTCTGACCATGTCATTACCCTAGTCAATGTGATGCCAATGATTCCTTATTGCTTCAGTGAATATTTAAAGTTCTTCATAACTTAGCCCCTTCCTACCTCTTTCCAGTCTTCCCCTCCATGCATTCTGTAATCTAGTACAGTAGCCTAGTTGCATTGGCTAAAAAGTGACACACTTTTTTCTTGTCTCCACGTTTTTATATGAAAGTCCACCCAGGAAAAGAAAAGATCTATCCCCTCACTTCTAACAACTGGATTCTCTGACAGTAGGAAGGACCCAAAACAAGATTCAGGGATGATTTGGTTTTTAGGCTTTTATTATCATTATTGCTATTATTATTAAAATAAAAAATGTAAAAACATTTAAAAAATTATCTAATCACTTTTAAAGAAAACAAGATACTAAATAGCGATAAAAATTTCTATCCATATAAAAAGCTAAATGGCAGGTTTTCAATGCCATTTCATAAATGAGTTGAAAATAAGTATTCAAACTTATTTTTCAATCACCACTTTGATAATTACAGATTTTTATCTCTGAAACATTTCAAATACAGTAATCTGTCTTTCATAACAATGACATCATTTTCAGGCTCTAAATTTTTCTATACTGAAAAGATTTATAATAAACCTGTCTGTTTTACCTGTCCCACTTGTCTAGCAAGGTGGTATCTGTCCACCTGCCACTTTTATAAGCAGAAGAATACTTCTGAGCAAGGTACTGGTATTTAAGGGCCTTAAATAGCTGTTATTTTCTAAAATGCAAGGCAAGATTTCATTTATTGTTTAGATCATAGAAGCTTTGAGAGGCATTCTATACAAAATCATATTCAAATACCATTCTAGAAATTAGCACAGCTGGTTTAGTGCAGATCTAATGGTATAAGAAGTTTTACTTTAAGACATTCATTTTATATTCCATGTAATCCTTTTCTGTAACACCTGTCTGGGCACTTTCTGAAAAAGAGATGAGATATGAAACACTTTTTAAAAAGTAGTGACAGCTGTTTTGTAAGAATTCCAATACTATTAAGTGAGGTGCACACTCTAAAAATAAAAAGTCTATACTACAGAAGAATGAGAACTCAAGAAACCAATCCTCAAGCCAAGAGTGAACAGACCCATAGAAGAATCATGACACAATGAAAAGAACATTGGATCTGGGGACAGAACACCTGTGTTCAAACCCCATGTCTACTAGTTATTACCTATGCGATGATGACAATGTTACTTTATACATACCTATATATCACTTTCCCAATTTATAAAATGAGGAAGTAGCATTCAATGAAACCTAACAATAAACAAGCATCTATCAAGTACCTATGTGCCAGGCACTGCAGTTACAAATACAAAGAATTAAACGACCCCTACTCACAACGAGCTTACATTATAATGGGTGAAATAACAAATAAATAGAAGAATATATACAATAAACATATATGTATATATACAGGCTAGTTAAATATAAAGCACGGGGTGGAGGGGGAGGAAGGGCATCAACAGCTGGGGGATCAAGAAAGGTTTCATATAAAATGTGGCTTCAGAAAAAGTATATTAATGGAAAAAAAGGGACTTTATGAGGTAGAGGTAAGAAAGAAGTGGATTCCAAGCATGGGGGATGGTCAGGGCAAAGACAAGGAAGGAGATGAGTTCCCTACAAAAGGAACAAAGAAAAGGTAAGTTGGTGTGTTGGTAAGCAAAATGGGCTCTTCGCACTCAGTTCAACCAAGTGCCCTTCAAGAGTTTGGCTTTTGTTTCCTTTGATTAATTCAGTGTATTTCATTGAGTGTTACTAGGTGCTAAACCCCAGGCCCAAACCCCTATGAGGTGCTAAGCCTATGTGGGTGTGAAGCTCCCAGTGTCCTAAGGCGAAGTGCTGACTCCAGAGCCAATCATAGCAGCCTAAGTTCTGGTCATTCAGATGATGTTGGATGATGTCTGAAATGGTATAAGAAGAGAAGACAGAGTGCTATTTGCTCAGGGCTCTCGCCCTTGGTGGCACGTTGATGTGGAGACTCCGGGCAGCTGTAGCTAAGGGTCCTCCAGCTAGTAAACCAGGATGCTGGGACTTTGTTAAACTCTGGTAACTACGTATTGGGATTTGAATCAGACAAGGTCTGTCTGTTGATGTTTGTAATTTGTTTGTATTTTGCTCTGAAGTTCAGGGTGCTGGATTTTTCCCCCCCAACTAAGTGAATGGTATTTGTATGCTGAATTAAAGTAAACTTGTCAACCCCTTAATGTTGCTTTCCTTAGTAAAGCAGATCAAAAGAACCTGGGCTTTTGCGGCGTGCTGGTAGCGTGTTTGTTGTTGGGCTTGTGTTGGTCTTTCACCCCCACCACAGCTGCTAGCCAGACTGTTGAAACAGTTGGGCTAGAATGAAGACAATGAGAGGATAAGAAATGTTCATCGAGACTGGAAAGACAAGTTGAAGATAGGTGGTATAGGGATTTAAAAGTTAAATAGAAGACTTTATAGTTAGCAACAGGAAGCCAATTCTATGGAGTTGGATAAACAGAGGAATGATGTGGTCAGAGCTGTACTTGAGAAAAATTAAATTGGCAGCAGTATTTAGAACGGACTGGAGTAGACATTTTAGGCAGGGATGCCAATTAGGAGGCTACAAGAGAGGTAATTAGTGCTTTAACTAATGTATTAGCTATAGGAATGGAGAGAAAAGATCTAATGTAAGGGAAGTGATGGAGGTAGAAATGGCAAGCATTGGCAACTGACTGGATATGTGTATTGAGGGAAAGGAAGGAGTCCAAGATAATGCCAAGATTGTGAAACTAAGACACTGGAAGAATGACTACAACAGAAAGAGGGAAACTAGAAAAAGACAGGTTTTGGGGAGAAGATGAGTCCAGTTTTAGTCCTGTTGAGTTTCACCTGGAGACCCTTCACTATGAAAGATCCTGCTTCCTCTAGGGCTACTTCCTCTGACCAATCAGTTACTCCTACAGGTCAGCCATGCTTATTGCTCCATTCTTCCAGAAGCTCCACTCCCACCTCTCTGGAATTCCTTCTATCCACACCCAACTTTTGCAAGCTGCAAGGTTCCTTAGCCAATAGGCTATTCCTGTTGCCTACTCTCCTTAGACAATTGCTAGCCTCTGGCAACCTCCTTCCCCTAACTGGTCAGTTTTTCTTCCCAGAATCTCCATTTTAATTATTTTCACTCCTTCATTCATCTTGAAGCTCCATTTCAGACAGTCTAAATGTTTCTCTTCCATGTTATAGGAAATGACTTACCCCAGAAGATGCCATGGAAAAGCTCTCTAATTTGATGGCCCCTTTCTCTGATATTGGTCACTTCCTCCAGTAACCTCCATTTCTAATTTAGATCAAGAGCAACCATATTCCCCCCGAGTCATCTCTGGCTTCCTCAATGGACTTCCTTCTTCATAGTCCTCTAGAAACACTCTCACTCTGAAGATCTTTCTTCTTCTACAGATGCTTCATCTAATTAAATCAGTTCTTTCTAGAACTTGTACGTTAAGAAAAGGCCATCAGCCCAGCCATCAAAACTACTTCATTTGTCTCCAGGTTCTGCTACTCACTCTCTGGACTTCTTTCTCCACCATGCTGCCTAAGAAAGTATAGTCCCCCACACAGTCTTGGATCAGTTTTCAGCTTTATTTTAAATGTTTCTTCTTTAATAAAAATGTAAATTCCTTGAGAACAGGGAATATTTTCAGTTTGCATTTATTTTTATTCCCAGCACTTAGCAGAAGCCTGGCTTATCTTAAGGACTTAACAAATGCTTCTTTTGTTCGTTGTTTTTTGTTGTTACTATTATTATACTTGGGTTTTGTTTTTTTTTACCATTCATCAAAAGTACACCTTTTCTCCCAGCCAGTCAAACCCATCCCCATCAAATGAGAACAAAAGAAAAACAAAACCACTGTTACAAGTTTTTAATTCAATCAAAACAAATGTCAGCAATTTCCAAGCAAATAAACGAAAAATAAACAAAATCATCATCACACTCTGTATTCTGAGTCTTTCAAATCTATCAGGATTTGATAGCATGTGAATGGCATGTTTCATCATTAGTCAAATTATGGTTGGGGACTATGCTGATTGGGATTCCAAATCCTTTTAAAGTTGTCATTGTATAAATTGTTCTGCTGGAACAATAGATTGGCTTAAGATTGGAAAAGTAGTACTACAACACCTTATCTGTTTAACTTATATGTAGTGTACATGATGCAAAATACCAGACTGGCTGTATCCAAAGGCCAAACTAAGGTTGCTGGAGAAATATCGACAATCTCAGACAACGCAGACCATACCACCCTGAGGGCAGAAAGTGAAGAGAAATCGAGAAGCCTCTTAATGAGGGTGAAAGAGGAAAGTGTAAAAGCCGGCTTGAAGCTTAACATTCAAAAAGCTAAGATCTGGGCAACTGGTCCTATCACTTCCTGGCAAACAGAGGGAGAAGAAATGGAAGCAGTGTCAGATTTTATATTCTTGGGCTCAGAGATCACTGCAGATGGTGACTGCAGCCATGAAATTAAAAGACATTTGCTCCTTCGAAGGAAAACTATGGCAAATCTGAACAGCATACCAAAAAGCAGAGACATCACCTTGCTAACAAAGGTCAAAGCTACAGTTTTTCCAGTAGCAGTATACGGCCCTGAGAGTTGGACTATAAGGAAAGCTGAGCACCACAGAATCAATATCTTTGAACTGTGGTGCTGGAGAACACTTCTGAGAGTGCCTTGGACAGTAAGAGATCAAATCAGTCAATACTTAAAAAGATTAATTCAGGCTATTCACTGGAAGGTCAAATACTGAAACTGAAGCTTAAGTACTTTGGCCATATAATGAGAAGATAGAACTCATGAGAAAAGACCCTGATATTGGGAAAAATTGAAAGCAAAAGGAAAAGGGGACCTCAGATGATGAGATGAATAGAAAATATAATGGAAACAACAAACATGAACTTGAAGGATACATGGACAATGAACATGAACTTGAAGGACAGAAGGACTTGGCATGCTGTATGGTCCATGGAGTCACAAAGAGTCGGGCATGACTGACAGACAGAACAGCTATTTCAGTTTTCATACATATAACACAGGATTGTTGAGATGCACAAAAGAGAATGTATGTAAAACCCGTGTATGCCTCAAGCTCTACAGAAATGTCTTGCTAATGTTGCTATTAAAGGAATATGTGTGTCTATACACACACATACACACACATATGGCTAGCATATGAAAATGTTCTCTCACAAAGGGAAAAGAAAGCAATGAAGGCTTGAATCAAGAAAGGTTTATAGACGTAGACTGGAACACATCTTAGAGATTATCAATTACCTCCCTCCTTTGACTGATCAACAAATGAGAGTAATTGCTAGCATCTGTGTGTGAAGAAATCCAACACAACACAAGACTAGTCAGCAGATGAAAAATGTTTTATAGGTCTAGTAATTCATGAAATGCTTAAGGTATGAAAAAGTTTCAGTTCTTTGTTAGAAGACGATGTCAGAAAAACTTTTAGCACTGTACGAAAGCATAATGATCTGCTGCCAGAAGTGGTGGGCTCCACCTCCTTGAAGGCCACCTTCAAAGGTGAGCTAGATCAGCCCTTCTTAAAGTGTAGCCCTTTTTAAACTGTAGGTCAAAACCCCACATGGGGTAGTGGCAAATCTAGCAACAGTAAAAGGTTTCTGAACACACAACAACCAAAAATTAATTCAAAATCAAACACATAATAAAATGAGACATTTCTGGCAACCACTGCATCATGCAACTTCATTGCAGCCTTGGTTCTGAAATCAAAGCTTGCACACTTTACATTGGGCATGCCATCAGGCTACTCAACACTCAGTTCCAATAGGGGCAAAAAATGGAAAAGGGGTCAGAGTGGAAAAAATTTAAGAAGCCCTACACCAGACAACCATTTCTAATTATATTAGGACTCTTTTCATGAATGGATAGAACTAGACAAGTTTCTGAGTTCCATTCCAACATTCGAATTTTGTTGATTCTCTGATATTCACATCAGGACCAACGCAGACCTTCCAAAGTATAATAAAGAAAACATGCAAACACATGGATGCTCATTAAAGGTCAGCACATGAACCTGGGTTCAAGTTCTCCCTCTTGACACCTACAGACTGGGTGGCTCTGGCAAGACTACACCTCTCAATGCTCTAACCACGTCTCTTTCTAAGTTGCAGAGAAGGTGAATTTGGTAGAAGGAGCTTCTTCACCCAAGAGTTCTCTTTACCAATGAAATCACAGGTACTGCCCTTATCTCGTTTATGATCAGAGTTACTGACATGGCACACATCAACAAGGTGAAGGATGTTTTGTGACTGCTTATACCAATAAAAATCCTATACTTTTACAAGGCTTTAAAAATGAAGCATTGGTGAAAAATCAATCACAGTTTAAAAAAAAAGGAGCAAAGTTAAGACCCAGTTCCCCACCACTACCACCAACAATTTAAAGAAAAAAAAAAGAATCTAAAGGGCTAAATAAACATGCCCCAGAAAGACCTACCTTTATTGATTATACCTAAGTGAGACATTAATATTCCATCTGTCAAATATTAACAGTTCCCCAATATACAAAGACAAAACAATGGCTGCCATATTCATGGAGGAATACAGAAGCATATCATTGCCTTTTAAAGGCAAATGACAATAAGCCACACTGTACATTATGGAAATGAGGCCACTTGAAAAAAACAATATGATACAGCATTATGAAAATCAAAATGCCAACTTGAGCCTGAGGGTATGATGCTAGTGTGTGACAAAATCAACTCGGGATAAAAAGAAATTTTAAAATAAGCAACTTCTTTTATATACAAGATTACATTCCAAATTTTATGCATCTCACTGGCTATATATATTAAAATTTTTTAATACTTTTCTAATGGTGAGAAAAATGAAAAATAATTTTTAAAGTACCAGATATTAATAAACAAAAATATGTAACTCAGGGTACTGTGATGGGAAATTCATTAAAATTCAAGTGCATTTTCTTGCTAACTAAAATCCCCAATGCAAAATTTATGCTAAGACAAATCTAACAAAGCAGAGTACAGAAAGGGGAAAATGGGTCAAGAGGTGAAAGAAGTCAGTCAACAAGCAATTATTAAGTGCCAAACACTGTGCTAAGTGACAGTGATACAAAGAAAAGCCAAAACACAGTCCTTGCCAGTGAGGAACTCATATTCTAAATGGGAAGACAACATAGAGATAATGTACACAAATGCATCATGCTATGTGTATACAAAACTGTATATTATATATTTATAATTTATTCATAATATACACTTGTACATTTTCTGTCTTATATATTCAGATGTTTAAATTTTTCCATTATACATAAATATATACGCTTTTGCATTTATAATTCTTTAATAATATATATTTTATACATACACATTATACAAAGGTATATATTTAATATAAAAAGGCAAGAATGTCTAGTTATGAATATTGAAGTTATTTAGACTTTTCACAAGCCAAAATTTGAAGGTAAACTTATTTGCATTTTTTGGAACATCTGAATTTAAGATAAAGAAATTATTTTGTACACACAGGGCAATTTTCCAAGTACGAAACACTGCTTCATCTTAAATTCCCTAGAAAATATTTTTAATTCTGGCAAGTCTAGTTTTCTCAGCTGGTAAAGTTGTCAGAATAAATAGAGGGCACTATCTGGAAGGATGACAAACACATGGGTCAATGTCAAATACAAGCCAATCTCTGTCAAGGCAAGAGCCAAATTGCTGCATTTCAATTTAACTCAAGTTATCCAACTCAAATACCACCATGCCACTTCAGATCAAAACTGTTCTCCTTTCAAAAGGTTTTTTGCAAAACTGTTAAAGAGTATAACAGATTAAACAACTCTTTCAGCAATTTCCTCGGTTGCTACAATGCAAAGGCTTCAATGTATAATTATTATAAATGGAACATTTAACAATTAATTGAGCCAGCAAAAGCTAAACCTCAGGAGCTTAGGAGTTCAAATGCTTGCTCACTAAGCAAGAGGGCAGCAGATTTTAACATAACTGCAGGAAATCTCAGTCCAATTAGACTCTAGGTAAATATAAATCTTGTTCCACTGTGAATGGAATTCTATTCGTCACAGTCCACTAAACTGATTTTAGTAGCAGCCTCAGAAAGTTAACAAATGCTGCCCCAGCACCCTCTGTTATAATTCTACATGTTACTGTACTAACTCAGCATCCTAGTCTACATGAGTAAGCAGGTGTGGATTACAGACAATTTGAAAATTTGTTTTTACTATGACCTTTTTCTTTCACTCATTTACTAACCTAATTCACTTTCTCTTACTTTTCAATACATGTACAGATGCTGTGCTGACCAAAAAAGGCTTTTTCAAACAGAAATCTGGCTCAGAAAACTCATGTTTTCAAGTACCTTCACTTGACATTGTAAATATCACAGACAGGTATGACTGTCACAAACTATACTCAATTATAGGTAGGCAAAGGAAATGAGAGACTGATTGTTAACTAAACACAATGATGAGGTAAAGGCTGAAAGATGATGGAGCTATGACATCTCCCTGTAAAGTCCACAAGTGACATGGATCTCTCTCTCTCTTTCTCTCTCTCTGTAATGTGTGTGTGTGTGTGTATGTATATATACACACATATGTATATAGACAGATATACATATATACATATACATATAAATATATATATATATATAAAGTTTATTTTCAGTTTTCAACATTCATTTCCACAAGCTTATAAATTCCAAACTTTCTCCCCATCTCTTCCTTCCCTCCACCCCAAGGACAGGATGCATTTTGATTACCCCTTTCTCCAATCTGCCCTCCCTTCTATTACCCCCACCCCCTTCTCTTATTTCCCAGTTGCACGTAAAAACAATTTTTAACATTCATTTTTAAATTGAGCCTTGAGTTCCACATTCTCTCCCTTCTTCTCTCCCCACCCACCCTCACTGAGAAGGCAAGCAATTCCATATATAGGTTATACATGCAAAAACACTTCCATAAGTCATGTTGTGAAATACTAACTATACTACCCTCTAACCTGTCCCACCCTCCATTTATTCTATTCTCTCCTTTGACCTGTCCCTCCACAAAAGTGTCTGCTCCTGAATACTACCCCTTCCCCCAATCTGCTGTCCCTTCTGTTATCTCCCCTCTCTTATCCCCTTCCCCTCTGCTTTCCTGTAGGGTAAGGTAGATTTCCATACCTAATTGAGTATGTACATTATTGCCTCCTTAAGCCAAGTCTGATGAGAGTAAGGCTCACTTATTCCCTCTCACCTCTCGCTTCTTTCCTTTCATTGTAACAGTTCTTTCTTGTCTCTTTTGTGTGCGATGATTTACTACATTCTACTGCTTCCTTTCTCTTTTTCCCAGTACATTCCTCTCAACACTTAATTTTATTTTTTAGGTATCATCCTTTCATATTCAGCTCACCCTGTGCCTTCTGTATACATACATACATATATGCACATATATATACACATGTACACAAATATATACATATATAATACACACACACACACACACACACACACACACACACACACACACTCTCCCTCTAACTACCCTAATACTGAGAAAGGTCTCTTGAGTTGCAAATACCTTTCCACGTAGGAACATAAATAGCTCAACTTTAATAAGTCCCTTATGGCTTCTCTTTCCTGTTTACTTTTTCACATTTCTCTTGATTCTTGTATTTGAAAGTCAGATTTTTCTATTCAGCTCTGGTCTTTTCAACAAGAATGCATGGAAGTCCTCTATTTCATTGAAATTTCATTTTATCCCCTGAAATACTACACTCAGTTTTGCTGGGTAGGTGATTCTTGGTTTTAATCCTATCTCCTTTGACCTCTGGAATATCATATTCCAAGCCCTCTGATCCCTTAGTGTAGAAGATGCTAAATCTTCTGTTATCCAGATTGTGTTTCCACAATACTTGAATTGCTTCCTTTTGGCTGCTTGTAATATTTTCTCCTTGACCTGGGAACTCTGGAATTTGGCTACAATCTTCCTAGGAGTTTTCCTTTTGGGATCTCTTTAAGGAGGTGATCAGGAGATTCTTTCCATTTCTACTTTACCCTCTGGTTCTAGAATATCAGGACAGTTTTCCTTGATAATTTCTTGAAAGATGATGTCTCAGCTTTTTTTTGATCATGGTTTTCAGGTAGTCCAATAATTTTTAAATTCTCTCTCCTGGATCTATTTTCCAGGTCAGTTGTTTTTCCAATGAGATATTTCACACTGTCTTCTATTTTTTTCATTCTTTTGGTTTTGTTGTATAATTTCTTGATTTCTCATAAAGTCACTAGCTTCCACTTGCTCCAATCTAATTTTTAAGGTAGTATTTTCTTCAGTGAGCTTTTGGACCTCCTTTTCCATTTGGCCAATTCTGCTTTTCAAGGCATTCTTCTCCTCATTGGCTTTTTTCACTTCTTTTGTCATTTGGCTTAGTCTATTTTTAAAGGTGTTATTTTCTTCAGCATTTTTGGGGTCTCCTTTAGCAAGCTGTTGACTCATTTTTTATAATTTTCTTGCATCACTCTCATTTCTTTTCCCAATTTTTCCTCCACTTCTCTTACTTCATTTTCAAAATCTTTTTTGAGCTTTTCCATGGCCTGAGACTAATTCATATTTGTCTTGGAGGCTTTGGATGTAGGAGCCTTGACCTTGTTGTCTTCCTCTGGCTGCATGCTTTGTTCTTCCTCATGAGTAAATATGTAAGAAAACATCTTTTCACCAAGAAAGTAACCTTCTATAGTCTTATTCTTTTTCCCGTTTGCTCGTTTCCCAGCCAATTATTTGACTTTTGAGCTTTTTTTAATTGAAGGGTATCCTGCCCAAGTTTCAGGGGTTTTATGCAGCTGTTTTCAGAGATATCTCTAGGGACCTGTAAATTCCCAGTTCCTCCAAAGTGGTATGATCAAAAGACTGGTGTTTACTCCTCTCCTGGCCTGCACTTTTGTCCGTGAGCAACCACTAGCACTCTTTTCTGCCTTGGAACTGCGATGAGGGTTCCCTCTCCACAGCTACCACCAGCTCCACCATGCCAGCACTCTTCCTCACCCCAGGAGGGTGACCCATCAGCCTCTCGGTTTTCCCATTGTCTGTAGGCTGAGGGCTCCAGAAGCCGCCACCACTGTGGCAGTGGCTGCCGCCAGCCTGGGGCTGTGGCTGGACCAAGCCCCTCTCTCACCCTGGTGAGAGAGCTTTCCCACTGACCTTTCAAGCGGTCTTTGGCTGCCAGTGATTTAGTGCCCTGAGGCCTGCTCCAATCCCATCTGTGCTGGCACAGCCCAGGCTGAGCTGAACTCCACTCCAAGCACGGTGTGATAGACCCTTCCTGTCGGCCCTCCAGATTGTCTTGGTCTGGAAATCTGCTTCACTCTATCATTTTGTGGCTTCTATACCTTGCCTTCTCACCCATGAATGCCTCCAAAAAGTAATCACTTAACACAGTACACTGAATCAAGAGTCAGGAGCCCTAAAAATGATTATTGAATCTGCTAATGCTTGTATTAACCTAAGATCCTGAATATTTGGTCTAGCCGTTCCTCAAATTCTTCAACTATATAACAATAAGGTAAGAATACAGGACTTCTAAGATGTCTTCAGTCTTAAATTCTCTCTACTTATACAATTCCATTCCAAAAGAAAATCAATATTCAACTAAGTCACCAGTCTATCCAGAAACTGTCAAAGGAAATTTTTGTCACCAACTACTACTGGAAAGAGCATGTGCTGATTATGATTACCTAGCCACTGACATCATTGTTATACTCTATTATTAGAAATTCTTTAAATCCCTGCTAATCATTTCAAACTGTTCCCAGTTGGCAAGTAAAAGATTTACCTTCCCAACATCAGAGAAACTTGTAATTGGGTACATAAAGTTTTTAGCTTTTTGTTCTCAGCCATTTATCTCAGATCCACTGAAACTCCCCTCCCTCTCCCTCCCCCTACCCACCCCAGTCATTTCAGGCTAGGCTGATGATTCCTATAAATCAGTTTATGCCTGATGATGTCCCAGTATTTAGGCTACATGCATTTTTCCTCCTGAAAAACTTCTATTAATTCTTTTAATTCCAACAAAAAAATACATTACTCCTTTGGCCTTTAAAGTAAAGAAGCCTTCAGAACTATACCACCAGAAATATGTAGAACCTTTCATTCTAATGGGGGGGGGGGGGGAGGTGGGGCGAGGAGAAGAGACAGAAAATACCAAAATAAGGGTTGATTACTTATCTGAAAAATTTGGGCCAGGACACCATCCAGTTTCCTTATAGGGAAACATATAAAAGATTCAAAAGATTTGTCTATAGACAGAACTTTAAAAATGTTCTAGTTCCTTTAAGTCAATTTCTATGAGAGGAAGCTAAAGGTTATATAACTTTCCCAAGGCCTAGGATTCAGTTAGGTCTCTCAAGTTCTCTAAAGTTTATGTCTCTAAAGTATCCAAATAAAGAAATAAAGGACACACTTTCAAAAAATCATGACATTCCAAAACAATTATTCCAAGGGTAGAATTTCTCACCAAGCAATTTAAGAGTCAATGGTGGGGCAGGTTTGGTTAAAATGTGCAAGTGAAAGAGGTAACTCACTGGTGAGGGGGAAAAAGGAAAGAATATATGTGAAAAGAAAGGGAGGTATAAAACGAAAAGCACTAACAAAAAAGTCAATACAAACTTAAAATGTGCACGGTAAATTTGTTTAATAGGAACATGAGCAAAAGGAAATATTAGGAAATATACTATTCCTCTGGTTTTATTTTGGTCTAAAATTTTTAGAAAATACTTCAACATATAGTTTGAGATTTGATTCACATTGGCTTATAAGTGGTAGTAGAAGGGAGAAATGGACAACTTGTGCTTTTTGGCAATCCTTTTCACCTCTCTAATCAATTCACTAACCCACTTACCACAGTAGCTATTCAAATCATTATCACCTTTTGTCAGGCTCGCCCCACTAATAGTACGTCCTACCCCAATATATAAGCTGACTTTGGCTAAAACTTCAACCCCTGCTACCCAAAATGATGCCATTTGCTGATAATTCACTATTTTCCCTTATTTTAACTCATAAAATTTCTTCCCCAACTATTGTTGTTTCCTTCACTTATCTCAAGAGGTGGACCCTTCTCTTTGCCAATGAACACCCCTCAACAAGTATCTTGATCCCATTTAACCCTACATTTTCTACGGTATTGACCTCTATTCTTTCTATAATCTTCAGTCTCCACCTATCTCTGGGATCTGACTCTGAGACTTACAACTGTAACTCTAATCCATAAAAAATTGTCACTTGAGTGGATTATTCCTGCTTTCCACCATTCCATATCTCTCTTCCTCTACTTACACTCCTTAAGAAAGCTGTTTACACTAGATCCCTCCACTTTCACTCCTCTCACTTATTTATAAACACCTCTGCAGTGTAGCATTTTATTGTCATTCAGCTGTTTGAGTCACACCCCACTCTTTGCGACCCCATTTGCGGTTACTTGGCAAAGATACTGGAATGGTTTGCCATTTCCATCCACTGTACCACCTACCTACATGTATATCATTAAAATGAAACTACTCTATACAAAGTTGCTAATGATCTTTATAGTTAAATCTGATGGCTTTTCTCAGTTTTCATCTTTCTTGACTTTTCCAAAGCAAAAACTGATTATCCTCACGTCAATTGTAGGTTTTCATTACTTAGTGCCAGAAGGTTGAAATCAGCAAAAGAACCTAAAAGAGACCAAGGAGGGCCAATCATCCCACCCAAAAGTGCAACAGAAGGCATAGCCCGGACCTGGCAAAAAGGCCCAATTCTAGAACTAAGTCTAAAAACATAGTTTTTTAAAAAACCATAAGAATAAAAAATTTATCGCAAATCTAATTTGATGACTACTTCAAGCGAGACTGTCTCAAGGAAAATCATAGGTTTTACATTAGAACTATTTGTTTTCTAAACCAAGGGTTTAAAGAGTATGAAAAAAAAACCAGTAATTTTTTGAAGAAAGTAGCAAATGTTACCCCAATAAATGTTATTTCTGAAATTAGATCAAATAGAAATGATTCCATGAAGCAGCATGAAATACTAAAGCAAAATCAAAAGGCTGAAAAAATATAAAATAATGTAAGCTATCTGCTGACATTAACAACTGACTTGAAAAACAAGTCAAGGAGAGAGAATTTGAGAATCATAAAACTTCCTGAACACTGTGAATGGGAGGTGGGGGAGGGAGAGAACTTGAACACTCTCTTTCAAGAAATCATAAATAAAAACTGCATAGATCTATGAAGACCATAGGAGGAAGGAAAAACTTTTTTTTAACTCCACTGATCACCTCCCAAAAAATCCCACAAAAGGAAAACTCTCAGGAACTTCAAAGCCAATATCCAAAGCTCCTATATCAAAGAAAAACAGATGCTCTGAACGATGAAAAAAACAAAAAACAGTTTAAGAATCAAGGGGAGGCAGCTAGGTAGCACAATGAATAGAAAACTGGAGCTGGAGTCTCAGGGCCTGAGTTCACATGTGGCCTCAGACACTTGACACTAGCTCTGTGATCCTAGCAAGTCACTTAACACCTCCTTCCCCAAAAAAAGTATCAAGGAACCACAGTGAGGGTCGCTCAAGAACAGGCAGCTATTACTAAATATAAGAACTAATCTTGAAAAATCAATATTGCAAAAGGCAAAAGTTCCAAGTTTACAAACAAAGGTAACTTACCCTACAAAGTTATGTATAAAACTACAGCAGGGAAATGCACATTTGTGAAATAGAGGACGTTCATGCATTTCTGATTTAAAAAAAAAAACAGAGTTGAGTAGGAATGCTAAAATGCAAACAGGAGAGCCTAGAGACACCCAGAAATATAAATTTATATCAGCACTTGCAGAGAGATATAAAATGAAGAAGTGCTAAAATTCTAATGGGGTAAAGAAATGTATCCCTTCAGGACCCTAATCTCTTCAAAGGGTACTGAGGAAGTTAAGAAAAACAGAAGTCTTGGAGGTAGATTAGTTCTGAAAGCTGTGAAAGGGGGGCAGTAATATCAGGAACATTAGTAGAGGCTGGAGGAAAAGCAGATGTGAAACCTTACTATTTGTAATAACTGGAGTGTGTGACAAGAGTATACAGACATGGAGAAAAGGGCAAGACATGTATCCAAAAATGACAAAGGAATGTCAAACATACACATCCAGAAAAAGTTTGGGATAGAAACACATCAAACCTGACAGGGAAATATCAGGAAGGAAGGCAAGGGGACTGTCCAGAGAATAATACCAGGAAGCAAATTCTTGACAGTAACATTTCCTGATCAGTCAACCTGGCAGTCAATCAATATTTAATAAGCACATACATTAGGCACAATGTTAGGCTAGACACTGTGATAATCACTGGAGACACAAAGAAAGGTAGAGTTAAAGAAAAAGGGGGGAAAAGACAAAAATAATTAGAATTTAATGGGGTATTCTAGACACCACAATCAATAAAGAGAAAATTTCAGAAAATCATGAGTAACTTGAATTGTTACAGAGTGAAGTGAGCAGAGTGAGAATAGCAACTTATTCAATGACAACAACATTGTAATAAAAAAAATTAGTCATTTTTAAAAACACCTAAGAACTCCGATCAGATCAATGAACAACCATGCCTCTGGAGGACAATTTTGAATTTATTATTCACATCCTGACAGGAGTTGGATAAAAAATGCAGACACATTTTTGGATATGGCGATTGTATGGATGCATTTTATTTGATCATGCTCATTTGGTGTTACTAGAATTTATTTTCCCTTCTTTCACTCAGTTAACTAACATGCAGGTAGGGGGAGTATCAGAAGGAATAAGGGTCATGGGGAAGGAAAGGTTGGCAAGTGGGAGGGAGAGAGGGAGAGAAGGGGGCGGGGGGGAGAGAGAGAGAGAGAGAGAGAGAGAGAGTGAGAGACAGAGAGACAGAGAAAATCAGTCATTAGGAACAAAAGGAAGTACTAACAAGCAAGATACTTTTGAAACATGTAACATTTAGAATACTCTTCTTTTAAAGCAAACAGTGTGGAAAGGAGATTCATAATTTCACATAGAATCCTCTGTGTTCTCCTGTGTTCAGAGAAATGGCTCTGTTCGCTGTTTAAATTCAGAATAAATTTTTTTTTCTAAAACAAAAGAAATATGATCCTAGGTAAAAGCCTTCACAACACACTTGTTTAGGAAAAATGTATAATTTCAAAACTGGAACAAGAAACAAATATTGTTAATTGGCTTTCAATAAATCCTAAAATTGGGAAGCCACTTGCTTTCATCTTATTTCTTTCATTTTTTAAAAAATCTATTTCCACATGCTGACTGGGGCAAAGAATGAAACTTCCCAACACCTAACAGAATATAAGAGAAAGAAATTAATTTACCATCCTGATCATGCTAACACTAGAAATCAATACCCCATGCTGAAGAAACCTGTAAGCAAATCTGGCTGCGCATTTGCTGTGCAATAAATCAATTTGTTACCATGACAAAGTCATCTCATCAAAAGCAAGGTAACAGTTGGCAGACAAAGAGGGTTGGAACAGACAGGGGGAATATTCAATTGGATTGAAAGAAGTTGGGGTTTTTTTTTTTACCCTTAAGTAGATCTATGTCATTGTAAACAGAAAAGGCCAAACTGCATTCCTTTAAGTAATATTCTAACCTGGGTAGTAAGAGAAGTTTTTATTTTTAAAAGTTATGTGCAGATGACACCTAAGACTAGAAATGACAAATGACTAACTGCAGAATGAAAAAATAATGAATTTGTCCAAGATAATTTATCAGGCAAGCTATCTTTTCTTTACAGGTCTATAAATCTACATAAATCAAATTTGTTTCTCAAAGGCCTTGAAGATATTTTGTTTATTAAATAGTTTTGTCTTCAATACATTAATACTTGCCTTGTTTCCATGGAATAATCTTTTGAGAATTGGGACTTTCATAATTTATATTTTTATAACTATACATTTTGCTACAAAAAAGCACTAAATAGAAAAAGATAATGTACAACTCATAACTTAACTGTTGCTGAGAATGCATTTTGTGTTTCTACAAAGTATCTGCTGCACTGTAAAAAAAAATTGTATTAACAAATTTCTAAAAATCCAGTCACCTAATAAAAAAATAAACACTCAAGGTCTACTATTTTAAGTGTAGCCAGTTAAGTAAGACATTAATTGTTATATAATGCAGACACTTAAATCAGCTCTGAAGACTGCAACTTAGTACAAAATGCCTCTGTAAGGAGAAAGTAATATTTTTATCACTCTAAGTGTCATTTTGGTTATTTATACGAGAAAAAGGCAAGGTATAAGAAAAATGAAAGCATAAGTATCAAGTGTCATATAGTGTCTATTATTCACACTAATGTAACAATTACCACAGTAGCTCAAACATAATACAAATATACCAGTGGATCTAGGATCTAATCAATGTGGGTTGACTTCAAGTATGCCTATCATAATCCAGTCATATCTATCGGGTACAAGTTTAGTTCACCAAATCTGTTGCCGGGCTTATTTAAGTTTTCCTGATATTCCAAGGATTTCAAAGGAACACACTGGCTACAAACCAGTTATCCCCCATGATCGTCCCCAAGTAGCTAGCTGTAATGGTGATATAAACTTGAATATCTTGCCCATCTATTAATAGACCCATGTGGCCTATTTAAGTCACATGGAAGCCTAAGTCACATGAAGTCTATGGTGGGAGGAACTTGCTGAAAGGATGGAACAGGAAAGGGTGGAGCAGAATGAAGCAAGTTAGAGCAGTTACAACTGAGGGGGAGAGAGAGAAAGCAGGCAAAGGCAGCAAGCTATGAGTTTTTGTCTATGGGAAGGCCCCAGCAAGGGGGAAGGCTTGGGAACAGTGGTGCCCCCTGAAGTGATAATGCTTATTAACTTCTTTTGTTGCTATGATGGAATTGGTTTCCTGGTATTGGGGTTTGGCTTTCTGCTGTTTGAATAAATGTTTTGGTTCTGTCTTCCATATAGAGTCAGCTACATCTTGTGATTCAGAACTATGCCAGCATATCCATAGTCGCCATCAGCACTGTGAATATTACACTGACAATACACTAGCCTGTCTTCTTTTTCCATCCTAAGTTTCTCAAATATTTAGATTATTCATAATTTTTTGTTTATAATATGTAATAGGCTGGCTATACCAACCACGTACTTCTGAGATGACCTTTGGGGAAGTAGTGTTCCTCAACTTCAAATTTTTGGAGCCATTAATGTACCTAACTTTAAGCCATAATTGTTATTGAAGGCTCAGTGGTAATTAAAAGATGGAAATTTATATTAGGAAAAAGTTTGGGGTAATCAAAAAAACTCCAATTTCACTAAAGCAACTGAGACCCTGCTTTCCACCACCTTTTCCATAGCGTGACTCAACCATCTGAAGTATTGAAGATAAATATCCTAATGGATTATCACCATTGTCTGTCGTACAAATGCATATCATAACCTAAGACAACAGGCATTCCTAACACTCATGCTTTTTCTTGCACGGATAGTTGGGCCAAATACTTTTCAGCAATTATGAATCTCATCGAGGATGCTCTGAAACATTCAAAGACTTGATATCACTGACCAGATTTTATACGCAAACATGATCATTTGTAAAACATCATCTTCTGGCTGAGGGACCTAAAGTCAGGAAGATTTGAGTTCAAATTTGACCTCAAGACAAATACTAGTTATGTGACTCTGAGGAAGTCATTTAACCCATTTACCTCAGCTTACTCAAATGCAAAATGGCACATACTACCCAGGGCTTTTGTAAGGATTAAATAAGATAATAACTGTAAAGGGTTGGGCACATAGTAAGTACTATATGTTACCTGCCATTATTGCTATATGGGAACCCTCACTGTCTTAAACGCAAAATTTCCTACCCTTGAAGAGAGGAGGAAGCATCTATTTTATGCTTTTACTGACATTAATGGTCAAACCATCATCAAGTAATATTATCTCTGTCAAGGAATTTAGCGTCACTTTGACACATGCATGGCAGACACCTTGCTGAAGAAAGCGTTTGATGGTTTTTGTCCATAAGCAGTAATAAGGTAGGATCCTGTATTCTCTGTATCTTTCATCTGTGTTATGGTAAAGATGAGGTCTAATGTGCATTGTTGATTATGGGAGATAAAAAAGTTCACGATAACCCTAACTCTTTCTCACCAAGCCATTCATTAAACTGGTTTTCCCCTCTACTCGTCCATGTTTTATAAAATGATACTTTTAATAATCTTCCACCATCCAGGGTAAGCCTGTATTTTTTCTATTTTCCTTTATTCTGAACTTAACAAAACAAACAAAACAAGCATTTCCATTTACAATGTAGAATGGAAGGAAAGGGCAGAACATGAAAATATGAATCTCTGTAATGTGGATCTTGTTTTTATTTTTAATAATTTAATAAATTCAACATGTAACTTTTAATGCTGTGCTGCTTGACTGTGATTACTTCGGGCCTTCCTTCTATTCTCTTTAGCTAAGGAGATGAAGAGGTATCCAATTCATGGGCAATCACTTCCTCTCATCTCCCTTTTGTTTTTCCTCCAGGGGAAAAAGAAAACAGAAAAACTAAACCTTTATAATAAATATGGTTACAAAAGTAGAATAAATTTCCATATTGGCCATGTCCAAAAATATTTATCTCATTTTGCATCTGTAGTCCATAACTTCTCTGTCAGGAGGTAGGGAATATATGCTTCATCACTGGTATTATGTAATGTCGGTGGGTTTTAAACAGATGAAAGTTCTTAAATCTCTCCGTTAAATCTTTCATTTATGCTGTTGTTATTTTATGTTATTCTGATTTTTCTGTTTCATTCATTCTGAATCAGATCACATATCTTCCCATTTTTCTCAGAAATTACCACTGCCATTTTTTATAGAATAATAACAATAATATCAGATTGTATTCATGTGCTATAGTTTGTTCAATCCTTCCCTGATGAACCTAGCTTCCAGTTCTAGACCACCACAAAAATTTATGTTGAAAACATTTCTTTGCCTGTGGGTCCTTTCACTCATTTGTTGATCTTTTCCAGGTATGGAGCCAGTAGCATTACTGGTGATTCAAAGAGTTTCAGTTAGCTGTAGCAGAAAAAGGATCCTCAGTAAAGACAGGCATTGAGAAATTCTTGCCATGGTACAACTGGGAAAAGATTCCAGGGACATCTACAAGTCAAACATTGGAAGGCCCCCTCTAGGTTCTTCTAGCTATTTTATATTCAGATACTAAGGAAATGATGTCTGCAGTATAAGCTTTTATTCCCCAGAGCCAGCCAGGTCTTGAGGAATGTCTCAGTAACTTTTTGAGGAAAAACTAGCCTAACCTACATAGGAGGAGGGGTTAACATACTGCTCTTACCGCAAGAACTAAAACCATTTCTCAACTTCTTTTTTCTCCTTGACGCGATTTACATTAAATGTCTGTATGAAACTATTATCACTGGTATAGACATGAGTTCCATTTCCTTCTCATTTGTTTTTTGGTGCCCAGAATTTATTTAAGTAGTTCAAAGTTGGAGTTATTTTAATTATGATTAAAATGATTTTAAAGATTTTATGATTTTCTCATGTTTCTTCTTCTAGCTTTGAATTCCAATTGATATTTAACAAGTCAGTGGTTTGAAAGCAAGACAGGAGATTCAGAAATATTTTCTAAATCAGTAAGGAGCTATTTACTATTCTTAAAAAAATAAATTCCAATTTTTCTTACTTGATTCAAGGTTTACTTTAACGTCCATCTTCCAATGCTCTTCTCAAAGAAATGTTTAACAGTACAGTGGAAAGAATTCAGGATTTCATATAAGACAAAGATGCTTCAAATCCTAGTGTTGGCACTACCAATGGGGTGACCCTGGACAAATCACTTAATTTTTCTAGACCTCAGTTTCCTAATTTTTAAAACAATAGAGATTTGAGCTAAATGATGACAAAGAGTTCTATTCCTTCCAGATTTAAATCTATGACTCTGTAACATAAGAATAAGTGTTTCATGTAAGTCTGTGGCTTTCCCTAAGATATATTTTCCAACATTTTCATACACTTTTGAGTTTAAGTTGTCAAGAATCAAGGTTTAGGTTGATTTAATTTGAAGAGTCCTAACAAATCCTGGATGGGAATTTTGTTACTACTTTTGGTTACTACTTCATCCTATGCAAAAAAAGCTGACATGAAGAAATAACAATTTCTATGCAAATACTAATTATAAGTATTGCAATGTAAAATGATCAAATGGGACACAATAAAATTAAAACTACCAACTCCTTTAATTTATTCTCTAAGAAAAAAAAATTGATCAAATTTTCCCATTAATGTGAAGCTTCTTTGTGACTTCTGATTTACAGGCTGGCAACCCTGCCCAGCTCCCCCCCCCACTCAAATCCAAGCCAACTGCAAGTCAGGTCAGCATTTCCCTGATGCCGTGGTCCTGTTCGACAACAAAGGACAAACACAATAACAACGACAAAAAATTGATATAATTTAGGTTCTCCATAATTCAGTATGAACTAGTTCAGTGAACAGGTATCTAATGTTTAAATCACCTGCTCCTAAATTAACATTTACAGACTATCTTTAAACTACAGAATTCTTAGCACTCTGACTTTTTTGCTACAAATGGCATTAGCACTTCAGTGGAAAAAGACACAACTGTAAGATCAATGGCCATTGTCTTTTTCTTTGTTTGATGATTTGCCAGTTACAAAGACTGATCAAGTGACAAGGTTAATGACAAGTAACATTTCTGTATTTAGTAGTGTGCAAAAAGTAAAGATAACCTTTTGCTAGGATGGTACTTAAATAATACCAGAATGGGGGGGGGGGGGGGGGAGGGGGGAGGCAAGATGGCAGCTGGAAAGCAGGGACTGGTCTAAAGCTCTCCCCCAGGACCCTCCAAACACCTATAAAAATGGCTCTCAACAAATTCTAGAGCCGCAGAACCCACTAAATAGCAGAGGGAAGCAGGGCTCCAGCCCAGGACAGCCTGCATGGTCACTGGGTAAGGTCTATAGCATGGAGCGGGAAGCAGAGCCCAGCGTGGGCTGGGCCCAGACCAACCAGATCGCGAGCCGGGCAGAATAGGCCCTAGCGCCCTGAATCAGTGAGCTGTGGCAGTTATCAGACTTCTCAACCCATAAACACCAAAGACAACAGAAAATGTTAGTGGGAAAAGCTGCAGGGAACAGAGTGAAAGGAGGTAGTGGTTTGGCCACCACCCCAGTGGCAGCGGAGGTGGTAGAGCTACAGAACTACAGCTGCAGTTGCTTCAAACCCCAGGCCCACCTGATGGGAGGAATTAAGTGGCAGATCAGAGCTGGAGTGCAGAGCCCACTCAGATCTGAATCGCAGTCTGGGTTGCAGGTTTGCCCTGCCTTCCCCCCAAAAAAGAAAAAAATTGTTGTGGTGACTTTCTAATGCAAAAAAAAAATTTTTTTTGGAGTGGGAAGGCAGGGCAATTGGGGTTAAGTGACTTGCCCAAGGTCACACAGCTAGTAAGTGTGTCAAATGTCTGAGGCTGGATTTGAACTTAGGTTCTCCTGACTCCAGGGCTGGTGCTCTACTCACTGCACCACCCAGCTGCCCCCCTAATGCAAAATTTTTAAAGTTCAAGAAACGGATGATTCTCCTACTCTCTCCTTAAATCTAATCTCTTTGTAATTCCCTATGTGCCAAAAAATTAATCACCCTAAAACCTATCCTTGAAAAGGAAAAATTATTTGTTAATACTTATGCTGAATCTTTCAGCATTCTTTGTTTTAAGTTCCAAATTTGCTTCCTCCAGCCCTTTCCCTACTCATTGAAAAGGTAAGCAATATGCTATCAATTATACACAGAAAACATATTTCCATACTAGTCACATTGCAAAAATTAAAATTAAATTTTAAAATGAGATAAAAAGCAAGAAACATAAAGAAAATGAAAAAAAGTTTCAGTCTGTACTCAGATTTTATCAGTTCATCACTGTTACAATGTTGCTATTACTGTGTACAATATTCTCTTGATTGTGCTCACTTCAGACTCCTTCTGTTCATACAAGTCTTTGCAGGTTTTCTGAAACCATTCTGCTTGTTATTTCTTATAGCACAATACTATTCTATCACAACCAAACACCACAACTTGTTCAGCCATTCCCCAACTGATCAGCATCCCCTCAGTTTCCAATTCTTTATCACCACAAAAAAAAAAAGAACTGCTATAAATTGTTTTGCCCAAATAGGGTCTTTCCCATTTTATTTTATCTCTTTGGGGTACAGACCTGGTAGTGGTATTACTAGGTCAAAGGGTATCTACAGTTTTATAGCCTTTTGGGAATTGTTCCAAATTGTTCTCCAGAATGATTGGAACAGTTCACAATTCCACCAACAATGTATTAGTGCCCCAATTTTCCCACAGTCCCTGCAGCATATCATTCTTCCCAGAGTTGTAATAATTTGTATTTGTCTAATTATTAGTGATTTAGAGCAGGTTTTCACATGACTTTTGAAAACTTCAATTTCTTCTCCTGAAAACTTCTTAAAATTTGCCATTTATCAATTGAAAAATGGCTCTTATTTTTATAAATTTGGCTCAGTTCCCTAGATATTTAAGAAATGAGACCTTCATCAGAGAAACTTAGCTGAATCATTCAGCTTTTGTACTATTCCCTAATAATGCCATCAAGACAGAGCCCTGATAAAAATATATCCATGCTGCTTTCAATTCCAAAATGACTAAATGCAGTCCAGCTTCCAATACAATGAATTGAAGTTTATGTGAATCCCACTAATCTGTAACATCAGAAATTCGAATAAAACTATCCCTGCTAGTTTTCTGGCTTCAAAATTCAAACGTGTGTGTGTGTGTGTGTGTGTGTGTATACATATATATATATATATATATATATACACATATATATATTTGTGTGTGTGTGTGTTTATGTATGTATACACACACATAGACACATACATGAAGACAAATTTTATATATACATATACACACACATGAATATTATATTCACACAGAGCACATTAAAAAAGACAAATAAAGACCACACCAAAGAATGGTGAGATTCCATGACTTGCTTTCATGGTTACCCTTTGAAGTTTCTTGATTAATAATCTGTTGATTGAGCAGTGTATTGTTAACATTCCACTGACTATTCAGAGCCAACATACCAAAGAACAAAACAGCTGAGCTGTTGCCATTGACCTCAAATTGAAGGATCTGAGCTTCAAATCCTCACTCATAATGCATCATTTAATAGCTATACAATCTAGAGAAAGTCATTTTACCCTCGCTGGGCCTCATTTCTCATATCTAAAATAAAGTAGTTAGAAGATGAACTCTCTATGTGAAATTCCTGAAAAGAGGGAGGAATTAGATACGTTTAGGTTTCTGAATTTAGGGTATTGGTTAAAAACAAAATCGTGTGAGTTTTCCTCAAGTGTTCTAAGACCACTGTTCTCTTTATTAACCAAGTGCTCTAAGACCACTGTTCTCTTTATCCCCTGTTAAGTTATAGAACCTTCACCTACAATTTTGACACCTACAAATGTAGGGGATAAAACTGCCATGTTTCTTACCTCCTGGTCTATAGACAACATCATCTTCAGTAATGAACGATGTTATCTCCCCAGTATCTGTCCTTTCATAACGAGATTTCTTCTTCGGGGGCTTCTTCTTGTTCTTCTTCGCAGACTCCTCTGTCGTGGCACTGTTATTGTCGTTGTCCTCATCTTCACTGTGGTCACTTTCTGCGTAATTCTTGGCTCCACCTTCCAAAGTGCAGCTTCGACGAGGTCGGGAGTTTTCACTCTCTCTTGTTTTGTCCCTCTTTTCTCTTTCCCGGTCCCGATCACGGTCCCGGTCCTTTTCTTTGTCTTTGTCCTTCTCTTTGTCAGCTGTCATGATTCGCCACGTGCCTTCTTCTGTCCTCTCACGGCTGGGCCTCCGTGAAAGGTAGACAGTGAGCCTGGGCTTCAGTCTTCTGAATTTCTCACTCAATTCCAGGAAAAATCCAACCACTCCAACGACCCCACTGTTTCAAAAAAAGCTGTGAGGAAAACAAAACAAAGCAGTTACTACTGTATTCTAAATTGCTTTCACAATTGAATCTATATTAAAAGCTTCTTAAAAAGAGAAAAAAGAAAAAGTTACCATTCTCAGTATACTAAAAGGTAAAGAATGGTAGAAAATAGTAATATCTTATTAAAAGAACCTTTCAAAAGAAAATTTTGAACTACCTTTACTCATAAAAACTTTTGACAGATATTAAGAAAAGTGACAGTAGCTTGAAAAATAATGCTATCTTCAGAAACTAAAAGTTTTGTGGTTTCCTTCTCAAATTATTACTACAAAGCACCATATAAATGCTACCTACTATTATTTCTAATAGCAATAATTCTCACACATAAATATATTAAGGCCTTTCTCCATAACAACCTTGAAAAGAGAAGCAGTCACTGATAAGTTAAGGCTCAGAATGACATAAAGGTAAACTTCAATTTCTGCAATTGTTACTTTTTCATTAAAAAATTAAAGTATATAACTTTGAATCATATTTGCAACATATAATGACTATATAAAGAGAGAGGAGAGAGAAGGGAAAAGGTTAAAGTTCCCATTTTCATTCAAGGAGAATGTACCTTATAACCCTGATCTGAGAAGATAGTTGTGAACCAACTTTCTTAAAGCCCATTATCACCAGAAGACTCCCAGATACGTCTCCCTCAAGAGTAATAAAGTATCCACCTATAACATACACATGCTGTCAATTTTTCTTTTTGATATAAATAGTCACCCCCTGAAGATAAAGTCTAAAAGAAGAGCTAGATCTGGCCAATTACATACATAAGAAATATGAGAAAGATTAAGACCAATAAGAAACAATTGTCAAATTATCTCGAGGGAAAAATAAACAAAATGGGGCGAAAATAATAAACTATTTTACCTCCAAAAGGCAACCAATACATAAACAAGTATTAAACAATATGCCTGATTCCTTATTTGAATGAAGATTTTATAATAAAAATGTAAAGAACACACATAACACATACACGCACGCGGTGAATGTTGCAAAATTACAACGGTCAAATGTGGTTTGAAAGACAGATATGAAAGGACACTCTGAACCCATCCCTTTGCAGAGGTGGAGGTACACAGGTGTTACACACTGCACATGCCTTTTGATTTTTTCAAGGTACTGATCAATTGTGCTGACTTTTCTGTTCTTTTCTTTGTCTTAAAAAATATTATCTGATATCTGAAATAGCTCACAAAGAGCAGGAGGGAAAAGGACTGTCAAAGAGAAATAAAAAAAACCCTATCTTTAAAATTTTTTTTATGTAATTTGTCCATGGACAGACAATATCTTCGGAAAATATGTATTCGTACATAACATATATTTTCTAATCCCCTAACTAAACATGTTTACGTTTACTACTGAGTTATAGAGAAGCAGTTTATAACACATCATTAGTAAGGATACAGACAAGGAAAGGAAATAGGACAATAAAGTAAGAATAAGATTCAACATGGAATGCCACAGAGCTAATATGATGTCCCCAAAATATTTCAAGATCTAAAGGAAGATTCGTGGATACTCTAAACTCAACAGAAAGATTCTTATAGTCTTCCAAAGAATAAAGAAAAGAAACCAAGGTTTTCAATATGACCTGATTTTTAGAAATTATGAGGACTTAAGCTTCTACTCCTCTTTTGCCCTCTCTTATTCTCCCTTACATCTTTGCAAGAGAAAAAAGGAAGTCAGACAGCAGACTGACCTGCAATCACGTTGAGAAGATCACAGAGAAAACATCTTACAAAAATGAACACAAAATCAGCCTTCTTTCCTTAAACAAATAATATCCACCTACCAATACAAGGCACTGCTAATTCTTTTCAACATCTGTGATAAAATTCCTATAAGGAATATGCTCGTTCTCGCTTTCTCCCTCCCTCTCAGTCTCTCTCTCTCTCTCTCTCTCTCTCTCACCCAATGCTTTAATGTCAAAGCAGGAGGATGATGAGACATCATCACAAATAGTTCAAAGTTTCATTCAGGATATTTAAAAATTAATTTGCTTAATAGTAATACCTCTTATTTATATAGTGCTTACTTTGTGCCATACACAAAGTGCTAAGTGTTATCATCTCATTTGATCCTCACAACAACCCTGAAAGGCAAGTGTTACATTACCCTCATTTTATAGGTGAAGAAACTGAGACAAACAGAGGTTAAATGACGGGTACTGGGTTACAAAGTTAGTAGGTGACTGAGACCACATTTGAACTCAGGTCTTCCTCATTCCAGTCCCAGCACTCTATCCACTGCACCATCCAGCTGCTCTAAACTTAAACAGAGAAGATGTTTTCAGGTGGACAGATGATCACAGATCCAGTGGCATATTTGTATTATGTTTAAGCTACTGTGGGAATTGTTACCTTAGTGCGAATAATAAACACTGTATGAGACTTGATAATTTTGCTTTTGTTTTTCTTATATCTTGCCTTTTCCTTTCCTAGTACAAACAATCAAAGTGATTTTTTAAAAATTACTTTAGGGATAGGAACTACTTGTGCCCAAACTATGGTAGAACTTCCTAGCTCATATTGGTCTGATCAGCCACAGTAGGACACACTGTACCTCGACTCAAGACAGTGATGTTGTTTTGATCCTCTTAGGAGAACAAAGGGCAAAAAACAACTAACTTTAGGGTTAGGACAAGGAAATGTTTCTTGTATAAGGTAGGATATTAGCTGAGACTTAAAGAAAGTCAGAGAAACAGAGGAAGAATAACTATTCCAAGGATGGGGGACAGACATGGAAAACACGCAGTCCAGAGATGAAAAAGCTGATATGAGGAGCAGCAAGGAGGCCAGTGTCATTGTTCGTTGGTTGTTGTCCTACACTCTCAAAGAGGACCAAAATGACATCACTATTCTGGGGTCCAGGTACGGTACATCAACTGTGGCTGATCATTCCAATATAAGCTCAAAGGGCTCCACCATAGGGTGTCCACATGACATTTGGAGTGGAGATGGCTCTGAATTTGGGCTCCTCGTGTTTCTTTTGAGTTATTGCAATTCCGCTTTGCTCACTGCATACGGTGCTTTCTTTGATGTGGGCAGCCCATACTAGGGCAGTCCTGTGGAAGTGTCTCCCATGTCTCAAAACATCCTTGATGCCACTCTTAGCCTTGTTGAAGGCATCCAACAACATTGCCTAAAACATCATGCTAAAAAGCATGGGAGTAAGTACACACCCCTGCTCCACTCCAATGGTGACTGGGAAAATGTAAGAGCGTCACAAACATCAAAACTGGTTTGACAAAAATGATGGGGAAATTCAGAAGCTGCTAAAATGAAGAACGAGAACGCCACAGGATTTGCCAGCAGGATAGTTCATCCATCTCTAAGAAGGCAGCATTTAAATCCATCAAAAGTAAAGCACAAGAAAGATGTAGGATTCTCAGCTCAGTAAGAAAGCAGATGAAGTTCAGTTTTAGGCTGATAGTTAACAATCTGAAGGCTATTCATGGGCCAAACACCCACCTTAAGTACTCAGTGCTGATGGAGCCACATTGAGTAGGGCTAATTGCACAATCCTGGAGAGATGGGCTGAAAACTTCCATGATATTCTTAACAGACTGTCATCAATCAATGAATGCTGAAACCACGGACTGTATATCTCAGGTTGAAGTCAATCCCCCTCAAGCAGAACTTCCAACAGAAGAGGTTTTTGGATGCCATTAGGCTCCTCTCATCTAATAAAGTGCCTGGTGCTGATTCTATTCCAACCTAGATTTACAAGGCAGGGGGTCTATTGCTCATACAAAAGCTGAGAAATTTCCAGGGCTGTATGGGAAAAGAAGGTTATCTCCTAGACATTCAGGGATGCCTCTCTCCATTACCCATCTCTGTAAAGGAGAAAGAAATAGGTTGTGGTGTGACGATGGGGGACGGGGAGAGGAGGAAAGGAACAGGGTAAGAGGGAGGTCTTCTCTTAGTCACTGCTGACCAGATTCTTGCTAGAGTCTTTCTTAATAGGCTGATTCTTCACCTGAAAGATGGTCATCTACCTGAGAGCCAGTGTGGCTTCTGAAAGAGCCAAGGATCAGTCAATATGGTACTTGCTGTCCAACAAATCCAGGAGAAACGCCAGGGGCAGAACAGGTTTGTAAACAACATTCATTGAGCTGACCAAAGTTTTTGATACTGTCAGTTATAAGAGTTCATTGGAAATCATGGCAAAATGTGATTGCCCAGAGAAGTTCATTTGTATTGTACATCGGTTTCATGACAGCATGCTTGCACAGGTTTTGGATAACGAATGATGCTCTCCCACTTTCCCAGTGTCATTGTAGGGTACATGGAAAGGAATAAGGTGTAAAAATGCTGGAAGTGTAGGAATGGGCCAGGAGGTAACAGGGAGCAATCATTGTTTACTGCATGAGGAAGGGGATAATATAGCCAGACCAATGATTCAGGAAGATCACTTTGCTAGTTGAGTGGAAGATGAACTAGAAGGGGGAAAGACTTGAGGCAGGTAGACCCACAAGCAGACTATTGCAACAGTCTAGGAATCAGGTGAGTAAAGGCCTGCACCAAGATGGCATCAATGTGAGAAGAAAAAAGGAGCTATACAGGAGAGACACGATAAAGGGAAAATTAACAATACTTGTCTATTGACTAGAGGTGTACAAGAGATAGGAACCAAGGATGATACTAGATGTAAACCTGGGTAAATGGGAGAGGTACCCTTGATCATATTAGGAAAGTTGGGAGGAGCGGATAGTTTTGGAGAAATGTGAGTTCAGTTTGAGACATGCTGACTTTTAAAATGTCTGTGAGGCATCCAGCTTCAGATACTTAAAAGAAAGTTGGAAATTGGAGATTCAAGTCAGGAGAGAGGTTAGGGCATAGGGATGATAATTGAAAGTCTAGAAGTTGATGAGATCATCCAGTGAAATAACATAAAAGGAAAAGGGAAGACAGCGCAAGATAGGGTTTGGGGGAAAAACAAGGATGATGGGCATGACCTGTATAAAGATCCAGCAAATGAAAGTGAAAAGAGGCCTCACAATGAACCATCAGAAAGTAGTGTCATGAAAACATACAGAAAAGAGAATATCAAAGACAAGTCAGTGAACAAGAGTGTCAAAGTATTCAGAGTTCAAGACCATGAGGACTGAGACTAGGCCACTGGATTTGGAAATTAAGAGATCATTTGTAACTTCGGAAAGAGCAGTTTCAGTTGAACAATGAGGCTGGAAACCAGACTGCAGAGAGCTAAGAACAGAATGAGAGGAAAGGAAGTGAAGGCATCTATTATAATTGGTCTTCTCCAGGAGTTTAATCACAAAAGGGAGGAGAAATACAGGATAACAGCTAGCAGGAATGGACATATCAACTGAGGATTGTGTGATGAAATGAACATGTTTCTGAAAAAAAAAATAAAAAAGGAAGCAGCAAGTGATTGAATATTGGTAAGAGAGTAGGAAGGACACAGGGGACAATTGGCTGGAGAACTGGAGAAGAAATGTAGAAGTGTCTGCCTTGAAAAGGAGAAAGGTTTCCCTTTCATGTGAGACAGGGGTGAAGCAGACTGTGCCAGAAGGAAAAGGTATGGAAAAGTGGTTGTGATGAGTAGGATTGTGAATCAATTAGTGAAGTGTAAAAGGACTATGTTACAACAGAGAGGGTCTAGTTGAGACTGTATGACATAAACTCTTAGTGGAAATTTAGCAAGGGGAAGTAGCAAGATTTCTTATATTTTTTCCAACTTGGTTCTGTAGCACACAAGTAGAAACAAAAGCATGACATGTTGCAAGGAATCCAAGGCTGAATTTGGAAGAGCAAGGTTTTCAATATTATGAAGAGGCCACAAATTTAAGAGGACAGTGTAGCACTGACCTGGTTCATCGCAGGATTAAGATGAGAAAAGGTACAGTGTAGCCACTGCCAAGAGCGATGGCCTGGAAAAGAACTCAGGGATAGAAGGATTAAAGATTTCAGTAAGGACAAAAAACAGCATGTAGAATTGCAAAGCAGTTAGGAAGGTAGAATGATGACTGATTATGATCAGATAAAGGAATTTAAGAATTTATGAACATGGATGTGGAACATTTATAGGTAATGGCAAGATCAAGGTACGACCATCTCTGGAGAAGATTGTGGGAAATTTATAAAGAAATGTGAGGTTAAGGTGTTAGAAGGAGTGGCAATACAAATGTTGAAGTATCCTAGAATGAAGGCAGGGGTTGAAGAAAATGACTGAATCAGTCCTTGAACTTACTGAGGAAGGAAGAAGTGTCCATAGACAATGGCCATGATTATCTTGATTGGAGGGATACTGAGATTGAGTGAATCTTAAGGGAGAAGAGTTCACGGAGTGATGACTGAGAAGAGCCAGGAAGTGACAATGCATGAAACAAGGAGTAATCCATCATTTCTACTATGACCAGTAAGTTGGGAGTCTGAGTTAAAAGTGTAACTAGTGCTGGAAACAGTAGCCAGGAAAGTTGTATCATCAGAAGGAAACCAGGTCTCAGTGAGTATAAGATGGAAAGAGTGTGAAAAGAAATGGTTTAGAATGAAAAACTAGTTTGTTACCTATGGAGCAGGCATTCCACAAAGCACAGGAGGATACTTGGACAGCTTTGGAGTGGGAATTCAGGGAGTGGGGGAAGAGGGGAAGAAAAGGTGTGCTGCTGCTGGTGGGAAGGAATAAGGAATCAGTCAGTGGGGAATGGAGAACACAGTATGAATAATGGGAAAATTTCACACCATCTGAACAAAAGTCTTCAAAACAACGTAGCATAACTAGCATAAAAACAGATTATTTACTTTTCCTTTTTGGCAGATGGACTTTGAGATTGGATATTTCAATTTTCTGAACATATTTCAGGACAGGGAGACTTACTACGTAGGCATGGAATTTTTTCCTCTCAACGAATCATCTTTTAAACAGGCAGTAATAAACTCAAGTCCCTGTGGGCCACTAGTCTTAGCAATTGAAAATACACAAAGAGACATTATTTTCCCTACTGGGATTTATTCTGGAGAACATACATTTTCTAACACAGGTGAAAAAATGATATCAACTATTTGTAAAACCACCCTCATCGACAATGAAGACCCACAAAGGTCCAGTGGGAGTCCATGAAGGAGAACACAGTCTTGGGGATCAAAACGGCCAAGGCATTCCCTCAGCTGTCTAATTCAGAATAAAAATTAAAATGTGTCAATTTAAGGTGGGAATATCACTTCTTCCCTTGGCTACTAAGTTTAAGAGATTTCAAAAGAATAACTAGCAAACATTAGTTTGACAAAAACTAATACAGTTAAATAAGGAGGAAAATACAAATTCGGGTTGTTCCTCTACCATGTCCCCTCTGAAATCACATTCAATATATGTCTAAATATGAGAACAGCATTTCTGTCATAAAGGTATAATGAAATAATAAAATGTCACAATAAAAAGGTAAGATAGGACCTTTTTAAAATAAGAATTCACATTTAAATATAACCCTTAATGAGGCGTACGTAGTATACCTACAGATGAGGAAACTGAAACAAACATTAAGTGACCTATTCACATCAGGTAATAAAAGTGAGGTCTGGAAGAGGAACCTAAAATGTAGTGCTATTTTCACTATTCATACAAAGTCCCTCATATGCTTAAGAGAGAGCTATCCAAAGAATTAAAGGAAATTTTCTATTACCTATAAGAATCCCAAAGAGAAGAAAATTGAAACCCTAGTTGACTTCAAAATACAGTAGGCAGATATAACTTGCAACATATTTGCTATTTAATTTTTATTCCTTGAGCACACACAAGCAGGTTAATAACAGAAAATGACCACAGCAATGTGCCAAGCCACCTTAAGATTTGCTAATGATAATTCATAAAAGGAATATCCGAAACTATGGAAAATCAAAAGGTGACTATTACTGCTACATGTGATTTCTAGACAACACTCACCTATGGCAATTACTCATATCCGCTGAATTAAACACAATGAATGACCTCTGGAACTGATTTCTAATAAAATATATGCATAGAAATTTTCATCCTTCCCATCATTAATGCATCTAAAAAAGCTGGAAGTTCAGTCACAGCCACTATTTTAACAAAAACTGAGTGAAGAAGAAGCAGTTAACATTTGAAATCTTCTAGGAAGCTACTTCATCACTTTCAGCTACCCTGAAAATATGTGGCTTGAGCACTTATTCTATATGTTAACATCTCTGGCCCTGATTTTTCTCTCTTGTAAAAATGAGGTGATTGGAAAACATCATCTTTACAATCTCCCTGGGCTCTCTAAATGTCATGAACCTTTAGAAGCACAAAAATCCAAAAATCTACTACCATGTTTTATTCTTTTTGCTATATACCAACATAAGTAATTTACTGATTACAAGTTCACAACATCAACAAAAAATGCCATACCTAACCATTAGAGAATAATCTAAAACGGACACAGTGAAACACAAGGCCAGAAACTAGTGATAAAAACAAACTACATAGCTTAACACTAACTGGCAAGACATAGTGCATATTGTGCAAGTGAACAAAGAAAAAGGTAAATGAATATCAACTAATAAGCACTCTTGATTCCCCTAGGTCAGGGCTGTCCAACCTTAGGTTATCTTAGGGCCACATTAAACTAAAATAATTATTTGAGGGCAGCTCCCAGAATAAAAAATACAGTACACTAACAGAAAGTGGGGGAACACGCGCCATCAATATGACAGGTAAAGGCGTGAAAGCAAACACAAAGCAACAAAGTGACAACACAACAGTATAAAGGTAGGTGCATATTGACTAGTCTGTATCGTACAGATGGAACACATCCCACAGATCAACTGAAAATTCCGTGCAATATGTTCCACCCATAATACTGCTTAAAAACACCAAAGAAAATTAACATCAATGAGGTCATTTATTAGTGATAGAATTTAAAAATCTAACACGCATCCCATGCAAATTATTATTGTACTTTTATGCTCATGAAAATTAAAAGCCACAGGCGGGCCCCATAAAATCACATGCGGCCTGTATTTTGGACAGCCCTGCCCTACATGTTTGTTTTCCCATCCTTCCTGAAACTTTCACATTTACTTATCTGTATATATGCTGCCCTCGTGGAAAGTCAGCTCTTTTATGGCCTGGACTGACATTTTGCAAATATTTCCATTAACCTAGTACATGCTTATTTCTGGTGCTAAAGGGGAAAGAAACAATGTCATTTAATTTCAACACGCATTTATTCGATTCTCTACTACATGACAGATGATGAGTATACTACGACAAAAAGAAAAATACTTCCTGCCCCTTCAAAGAACTTACATTCTCCTGCATGAAGGGGTAAAAATGTACACAGAAGTAAATATAAAATCGAGCATTTTGGGGAGATTGATAGACTGGGGCCTAAAAACTGGGTTAATAAAAAAAAAAATCTTGTATAGAAGGCAGCCACTGAGTTAAGCCCTGAATCGGTATAGAGAGACTTAATTCAAAGAGCTCACAGTCTAGCTGTAAAACAACAAATCTAACTTGTTAAAACTACTTAAAAATAATTATATCCTAAACCATATAATACCAATTTTTTAACAACCGGAGTTCAGAAAAGGGATAGGCCTAATGGAGAAGGTGAAATAGGAGCTGGAAACCTGAATGAGTAACACATGGATAAACAGAAAAGAGCTCAGCATTCTACCAACATTCAGAATGAGCCACCAGTGACATAAGACAGTGACACATTCAGGTCAACTCAGGTGGAAGGCCGTACACTAAGGAAAAGGAAAGAAGTAAAAAGTAACCACATACCAAAAAATCTGAAGTAAACATAGTGCAATTATAAAGTCCAAACATGACTCAAAAAAAGAGATAAGAGAACAGCCAACCCACTCTTTGGGGAGAGAGGAGGGCCACAAGTGTTGTGCTTAGACTTGTTTTCATTCTTTTCCAATATACTATTCAGTTGTATTTTTGTTTTCTGCTTCTTTTTCTTTTTAATCTTTAAAAAATACTATTTGTTAAATGGGAAGGAAAAAGGGAAAAGAATAAGCATTTAGGTCATGTTTACTATATGCAAAGGCACTATGCTAAGCCTTAGCTTTACCAATATTATCTCATTTGATCCTCACAACAACCCTTTGAGACCTTATGGGGGAAGCTATTCTGCCCATTCTACAGTTGTGGTAACTGAGGTAAACAAAAGTCAAGTGACTTGCCCAGGGTTACACCACTAGAAAGGGTCTAAGAGTACATATGAACTCAGGTTTTCCTCACTCCAGGCCTAGATCTCTATCCAATGTCACCTAGCTGCCTTATATAGGATGGATCTATAGGACTGGGAGAGATACTAAGGGAAGCTATAAAGATGGTAAAAACAAAAAATAATAATAATAATAATAATAATAAAAAAACGGGGGTGGGATGTTAGTAAGTGGAATGAGATTAGAGAGGACCTTGAAAGCCAAACACAAGAGTTTGGTCTACATTTGTTACACTACTAGTCTTGAAATTTCCTTACCAGTAAACATTTTTTGAGTACACACACTTATTTATCAATTATTAAAAATGTATTATTATGTTAATAATATGGACATTATAAAACACAATATTAATTTTTAAAAGGTAAGATAAAAATGAAATAATATTTGATCTGAAACTAAATATGAAACCACTGAAGTTTACTTAGTTGGAAAGTGACTCTTGTGCTTTAGGAAAACCACAGTAAGAGCTGTGTGGAGGAAGAAAATGGAGGCAGGGAGATCAATTAGGAAGCTACTATACTATAGTCAAGGCGAGTAGAAACAAGAGGGCAAAATGGGATGGCAGCTATGTCAGTGAAGAGAATGGAACAGATGTGAGAGAGGGAGGGACAGAACTGAGATTTTCTAACTGTTTAGATATGTAAGATGAAAGAAAGTGAGGAGTCCAGGATGTAGCTGAAAATGGTGGTGCTTTGGATTTTAAGACAGAAGTTTGGAAATGGGGTGGGCTGGAGAAGAGAGGGAGAGAATGCACAACCCATTGGTGCCCGTTAATCCTGTCACTAACTGTCCCACCCAAAAGGAAAAGGGGACAAGTAAGGCTCTTGCTAAGTAGTTACTGCCATTGAGGGCAAAGTCCAAGGTAAGGCACCTGTCCTAGCCACAAGGAGATGTGGGTGACCGGGCACAGGACAGAATGCTCCCAATGGGATCTGAGCTGCTGCCTCTGAGAGTATTCCATAGTCCTGAGGAGGCCTCCTCTGGATATGCTGGAGATCATGTACAAGCAGTCTGGGAGTCAGGTCACAGGCCCAGATTTGGGGACTACTTACACTATTAGGCAAGTTCTAGAGAGAGGAATTAACATGGCAAACTAAAATGACTGCAGGATGTTGGACATTTTCCATAAAAGTGTATAAGGCATCAAAGCAGTTTCAGCAAAAATTAGTTTAACATTTACAGCTCCTCAATGATGATAAAAAGGGGCCAGAGCAACAGAAATGCTTTGGATCTGTATTTCTTCATCTAATAGGTCTGTCATAAAATGCTTCTATTCTAATTCATCTTTAGGAGCCCTATCTATGAAGGTGAAACCACAAGCATTCCTCCTGCAAGAAGGTTGAAGTGAATTGCTGAGTGGCAGGATTCCTGTAACATTAGCAGTTGCTGCAGTTGTAGTGCTCCACCCCCACCCTCAAGGCCCATTGCAGCATGAAAATCTGCTTGGTGAAGAGAAGACAGACCCATTTGGGCATAACCAACAAAGAAATGATCGTGTCTAACAATGACCAGTAAACAAATATTTATTAAGAGCCTGAGTGTTGGCCCCCTCTTTGGACAAGAAATAAGGCCTCATAATTTTCTAGGGAGAGCACCACACCTGAACACCCAAGAGGGTCACTATTGCTGTAGAGTAAAGCAAACACTAACCCAACAACCCAATTTTTAGGATCAAAGGATAGACTGAAAAGTTATTTTGGAAAAGAAAAAAATTATTTTATACTGATACAAACAAGCTATTGTTTGTTCATAAACAAAATGAATTGGTTCACAAACTTTTTCCACACCTGACAAGATAAAATCAGATAAACAAATGATTTAATTAAGCTCTTAAGCTGGGCTCCCAACACAATTATCTGTACTGAATGATGAAACTGGGTAAGTCATTCTGTGTATTAACTCATTCCTATCAGCAATACTTGCTGAAGGAAACCTATTAAATGTCAATCCAATACATGAGCCCTAATATCAAAAAAAGAACTTCTGTTGTATCAAAACACAGGAAGGAGATGATAAAACATAATAAATATGATACCCAATGATTTTCCACAAGCGTATCAAGTTTCCTAGCCTCCTTGCTGTGAATGAATCAAACTATATGTAAAATGTGAAGCTTAAAACCCACCAAATAAACAATTTCATCTTTTTTTTTCCTCAAGAAATGTCAACATAAGACTGCGTCTAACCCCTTTGCAAAAGATGAAGGAAGATCATTTAATGTGAGACTAAAGGACCAGAAATTCTAGTTTAGAAAAAAGGATGAACCAGAGAGAAAATGTTGGAAATCAAGCCTTTGTCCAGAGCTTGGACTGTAGGGGCTGCAAACAAAATTCATCATTTACTTAGCAACTCTAAGGAACTGTGCTTGAAATTCCATACTTTTTGTCTTCCTTTGGAAAGAAAAATAATGAAGAAAAGGAGTGTTTTTTTCATACAAATAATTGGGAGATGACAGCAAATTTAAAACCCCACCTATTTATTTTACCAAAAGCTACATTCTAAGATTGTGTATTCTTTTAATCAATGTGTTTAGTGAAATTTACCAGTCCCTGAAAACAAAACTGCTTGCTTCATGTTATTCATCTATCACAGATATTTTAATGAGTTAAGCATTTTCATCACTTTATATATAATTACACTTGATTGATATGAAATTCATAAAGTGAGGACCATTACAAAAATATAATGTTCAGTGTTTTTGTTCTCCAAAATAAACTGTTCAATATGTCACAGATATTACCAAAACGGTAATTACACAGATGTTTAAAACTTGATTAGGACAACAGAATTAAATGCACTCACAATCTGAGTGTTACTGGGAAGCCCTAGGGTTTGGTTTAATAACAATATTACTCACTGGGGGTTAGCCTGAACAAGCCACACAAAATAGAAAGGAACCTGACAAGGGTTTTTGTGTCACAGAAATAAAAAAAACTTAGTACATATACTTCCACAAAATGAAGAAAATGAATTTTCTATGAAAATAAGTCCCCATACTAGCATAGGATTTCCTAGATTCACCTTGACAAAATATATGCCCGTTAAGTGATGGTAAAATATAAATAAAAACCAAGCCGTAATATTTAAACAAATAAAATACTGATGCTCTGGTTGAGAAATCTTTAATCTTTTAAACATCCAAATGATAAGAGCATCTGAATGTCAAATTCTGATAATATTTGTGCCTTTGTATTACTAGAATACATGTTTTATGTTTGTGATAGCAAGATTCTCATCGTGGAGAGGAAAGGTTTACTACTGCTGCAGGGTCAGATCCTGTCTCAGGACACAGTATTTTTAACATTCAGGACTTGTGGTCAAACCTATAGGCTGCACATACAACAAGGCCAAAAGCAGATCGCTTGGTGATGGTTTACTTCAGTTTGAAGAGAGTCCCAAGGTTCACGTTAACATGTCACTAGAGCTCCCAACTAACAGTTTCAAAAGAGAAAATCAAAGGAGCCATTTTATAACACCCAGCTGAACACATAGGCACTAAACATAATTTTTTTAAAACCACTTATAGCTCACTCTTAATACAAGGGCTCACATTACTAAGGCTGGGGTGGGCAGGGGAGTGGGAGTCAGCAAACCCACCTGAATAGTTACAGTTTTTATATAAACAGACTGAATACAAGATAAAGTTTTGCAAAAAGACTTGTTCTCTGATTGGATTTGGAAAATTTCAGCCTCACACAGAATCTGTCATTTTTCCATGCCTGGGCTGTTCTAGACTAGTATGAATCATTTCATTGATCAAATCTAGTATACTACAGTCTTTGTTAAATTTAAGTCATGCAAATGTAAAGACCCAAAAAAGATAGCTGATTATGGACATCAAATGGATAGAAAAGAGAGAAAGCTCAACTGTAAACCCTACAGCCCATACCACAACTTTTTACCATTTCTTGGTTCTGTTTTTTGTTTCCGATATATTCATTTCCTAATTAACTCCTTCTTCCCCACCCAGGGAGTTATCTCTTATAACAAAGGGGAGGTTGGGGGGGGGGGGGGCCGAGGGGGAGGGAGGTGGGAAGAAGCAAAAAGAGTTTAAAAAAGCCAACCCACAAACTGACAGCACCTGAAAGTGTATGCAATCCACACCCACATTTTCCTAAACCTCTGCACTGAAGGAATAGGAGATACGTTTTTCCAAACTCTTCACAAGTAGTTGTTTGCTCCACAACTTTCAAATGGGATAGCTAGGAAAAGAGATCATTCACCCATTACATGACTGTCCAACTAAAATATGATGACACCATCTACTCTCTTTATTATAAAAAACAATTTTAACAAAACTTAAAAAAAGTCGTAGTTTCGGGATTTCTTTGACAAGAAGCTTAAAAACTAAAGCAAATAAACAAATTTCTAGAAGACAAGGAATTAGAAATTAAAACCATTATACAAGAAAGCAGACAAGAATGTAGAAAAATAAAAGTAAAAAAATCTTACATTATTAAAATCAGAAAACATTGACAACATAATGGAATCTAAAAGTTATCTTTATGGTTACTACAAACTTGATACATTCTGCTTTGTCAGGAAAGGCCCTTCTTTTTCCCATCAAATGCAAATGCACAGACCCAAATCAAGATTCTATTAAAACAAAAAAAGCAAGTTCAGTTGATTAAAAGCTGAATAACCACTGATGAAAAAAAGGAGATAGAAAAACTGTCATATCCTCAAATTTAAAAAATCATTAATAGTAAGCTTTATTTTAGAGCCAAAAAAATCCTCAAAACTGGCAGTGTTAGAAAGTTAAAGGCTCCACATTTTCAGTTAACTAATCAAAAATTCATTTTTAGACCCCTTTTCTTGTTCCTCCTACCAGCTCCACTGTGAAGAAAAATCAGACAGAATAAAAGCCTCAATCAAACTTGTAAGAAAAACTCACTAGAGCAAAATACAGGAAAACTTAATGGGTTTTAGAACACAAAATACTTTGGGGGGGGGGGGCGGCACGAAGACAGGGAGACTGACATCTATACCAATTTTATGACACACAAAGTTATATTAACATTTCAAAAAATATTTATTTTAATGTTTGTTCAAGCAGCGTTATGGAGAAGAAAAATGTTTACAAGTAGAGGAAATCTCAATCTTTAACATCTGAGATTGAAAGAATAAAGGTAATGTGGGGATTCAGCCACCAGAGATTCCCTACCCTAAACTTTCTTTTAAGCAAATAACTGCAGTCATTGGTACCTTTCAGGTGAAATGACTATTCTTGCCAGTGGTGAAATACTCTTTAAGCACAAGACAGCCATACAAGATGATTTGAAAAGTAGCTAAGTCCAGATATAGCAAACAACGTGAAAGGAGAATAATATGCTATGGTCTCTCAATATTCAACTCAAATAATGAAATGGATCTGTGATCTCATCAATTGAGAATTTCCTACCAACAATGCAGATTACAACTTGTCCATGCCTATTCATCCTGTGAGGGTGTCCTTCATGTTCTCCAAAAAATAAATCTTTACAGAAGATCCACCAAATATGCTGGAAGCCATCCTTGCTTTCTGCTAGATATATCAGTGGGGCAGTCTGGCCAAGCAGATGTCAACCCTCACTCTCACCAGGTGAACAGCCCATCTTTCTTTTAAATATAATTTTTCTGAAATATAATTCTTTGCTCCTTCAGAGCTCCTCAATGGTTGTATGTTTAAATCTGCTGATATCCATTATTCATTTTTCCACTATCCTATGTGTGATATTCACCTTTGGTTTTACAGTGGCTCAAGCCTTACTGCCATATATATAGAAATAAAAGTAAAATGTTTGCATTTAAAAGATGAAACTTTGCCATTATGGGAAGCCTGCAACCAGAAAAATTACTCTGAAATTTTCTGGAAACAACCCAGATTGCTCTCTTTCCTTCTTTTATTATCTCAACACCCATCAGTATGATCTAAACTAGAGGTAGAGGTAGAGACAGAGATAGAGATAGAGATACACTCTTGGAAAAGCTCTATTGAATATTGATTTGGGTACGTGCTGAAATCTAGGCAACAGGGGGCGGAGCCAAGATGGCTGCTGGAAAGCAGGGACTTGCATGAGCTCCCTACCAGGTCCCTCCAAAAAACTATAAAAATGGCTCTGAACAAATTTTAGAACTGCAGAACCCACAAAATAGCAGAGGGAGGCAGGGCTCCAGCCCAGGACAACCTGGATGGTCGCTGGGTGAGGTCTATCGTGCAAGGAGCTGAGAGCAGAAGGGAGCAGAGCTCAGCGTGGGCGGAGGTGGGACCGAACAGATCGGAGCTGGGCAGAATAGGCCCTAGCGCCCTGAATAGGTGAGCTGTGGCAGTTACCAGACTTCTCAACCCACAAACACCAAAGACAACAGAGAAGGTTAGTGGGAAAAGCTGCAGGGACAGAGTGGAAGGAGTTCACAGTTCAGCCACTGCCCCAGGGGCACCGGAGGTGGTACAGCTACAGAACTACAGCTGCAGTTACTTCCGGCCCCAGGCCCACATGGTGGGAGGAATTAAGTGGCAGATCAGAGCTGGAGTGCAGAGCCTGCTTAAGATTTTCGTCAGGTCTGGGTTGGCGGTTCTTGGGGAAGTAGGAGTACTAGTGTGGCAGAGCTGGCTGTATAGAAATAACTCTGAAAACAACAGTGCATCCCCTCAAGCTTGGAACAAAGTACTCCCTACTCTTCAAGCAGTCATACCCTGACAAAAACCTCAAGGGTCAAGTAAGTTGGCTGGGAACATGGCCAGGCAGCGAAAACGCACTCAGATTCAGTCTCAGACTCTGGAATCTTTCTTGGGTGACAAAGAAGAACAAAACATACAGCCAGAAGAAGTCAACAAAGTCCAAGAGCCTTCATCAAAAGCCTCCAAGAAAAACATGAACTGGTCTCAGGCCATGGAAGAAGGATTTGGAAAAGCAAGTTAGAGAAGTAGAGGAAAAATTGGGAAGAGAAATGAGAGTGATGTGGGAAAACCATGAAAAGCAAGTCAATGACTTAAAAAAGGAGACCCCAAAAATACTGAAGAAAATAACACCTTAAAAAATAGACTAACTTAAACTTCTAGTGAACATGTATCCTTGTTTATGCCTTTCCTAATGATTATCTTCAGAGCATCACTGATTAATGTTATTTCTATTCATATACAGTCAAAGGAATTTTGAACAATCTTGATATATGGACTGGAGATACCTTGTTGTACATCCTCTATGGTGAGATTTTCTAATAAATATTTTGTAATCCATAAACAGTAAATCCAGTAGAATCTTACGTTTTCTACAACTCTCAATTAATTGTGAGATGGTAAAAATATGGTCAGTTGATGAATATCATTTGTGAAAGCTTGTTCCCACATATTACTTGTGCTCTCAAATTACATACAGACAAGTCATTCCCAATTGAAAGTCCAAGAATATGAACAGGCAGTTTTTCAAAGAAGAAACCAAAGCTATATATAGTCATATGAAAAAATGCTCTAAATCAATATTGATTTAGAGAAATGCAAATTAAAATTACCTTAATATATCATCTCATGCCTATCAGACTGATTAAAATGATAAAAAGGGAAAACAACAAATGTTGGAGGGGATGTGGAAAATATGGGATGCTAATGCACTGCTGGTGGAATTATGAACTGATCCAACCCTTTTAAAGAACAATGTGGAATTATATCCAAAGAGTTACCGAACTCTGTATACCCTTTGACCCAGCAATACCAGTATTAGGGTCTATTTCCCAAGGTGATCTGAGAAAAAGGAAAAAAACATATATGTCTAAAATATTTATAGCAGCTCTTTCTTCCTGGTATAAAAGAACTAGAAATTGAATGGATGCCCATCAACTGGGGAATGGCTAAACAGGGTATGGTACATGATTGTGATAGAACACTACTGTGCTATAAGAAATGATGAGCAGGATGATTTTAGAAAAAGATGGCAAGACTTGCATGAAATAATGAAGAGTGAAATGAGCAGAACCAAGAGAATGTTATATACATAACAGCAATATTGTTCAAAGAGTAAGTGTGAATGAGTAATATAAATACTCACATCAACTACAAAGGACCTATGAAGGAAGATGCTACCCACCTCTGGAGAAAGAAGTGGTAAATAGAAGTACACAGAGTACGAATTTATATATACATATATCACACACATACACACATCTGTGTCAAATGGTGGATTTCTCTAGCGCAAGGTCAGAAGGGAGGGAGACAGTTCAGAATATAAAATGTAACCAAAAATATTAAACTTTAAAAAAAAATGTCACATACAGGTGACCATCAAAGTTTTGCAAGGAGGGAAAATAGGCGTATAGATAAGTAGTTCTTATTGTTTCTCAATTACCCGTTGTTGACATTTTCCCTACATCTTTGATATTTTCTCCTTCTTTAGATAACACAAATCAGTCTCTTAAGGTGCTCACAGGTACATCACCAGCAAGGACCTTATTTTTATCTATTTCATCTAATCCCATTTCTTTAACTATCTTTGTTCTCTTTAGAGCCACTTCCTTCTTCAGTCATTAATTCAGAGGCTGCAATGATCAGTTCCAAATATGATAGTTCCACTATCATTGATGGAGAAAATTTTATCATATTAATTTTTGCAAATCTTTTCCTGCTTTATTCTGTTTGAAGGAAGTACTCTTTCCATTTTCATCCTTGAATGTCCTTAAAATGACTTTGCTTAGTTGATTATCTTGCCAGGATTTCCTTAGCATGGTTTTACCCTTCACTGTGTTTCTCTCTGCTTTGAGACCATATTACTTATAATCATCTAGTGTCCTTCCTCATAAGATATTACAGATGAAATTATGTCATACCTTGAGATCACATTTAGTAGCCATTTATTTCTCTATTTGGCAAGTAAGTACAATATCTGCTAAATAAGACACAATCTTTGGATCTTTTGGTCTCCTAGTAGCAATTTATATTCATTAAGTAAAATTAAGATGTTTAGTATTGATGTCTGTTTTCTATTCACTATATTTTATTTTCAATAAATCTGTAAATGATTTTCAATAAATCTGTAAATTCTGTAAATAATTCAGGGTTAAATTATCTTCACAGACAAAGAATTTATTAAAAGCTTACTATATAGCAGGCACTAAATTAAGCATTGGAGAAACTAACAGAAGAAAACAAAATAGACCTTTCTGTCTTCTCTAAAGGGACTTACATTCTAATAGGGGAACACAAAAGATAAGATCTGGAAATCAGTATCACCAACTCCTTTCTTTGCCTCTCCAAGGAGTACCTAGGAGACATCCAGCTATTTAGCCATAATTTCCTTCTTTCTTGCAGTTTTGTATATAACAAGAGTTCTTAACCTGAGTTCCAAGAAGTAGATTTTAAAAAAATATTATGGTACCTGTGTCTCAATTTCTTTGGTAATTCTACTGTTTTAATTTCACGCATTTAAAAATGTAATTCTGGGGAGAGCTCAAAAGATTTTCGCCAGACTACCAAAGGGGTCCACGCCTCAAAGAAAAGTTAAGGGGGGGAGGCATTAATGAATCAAAGGATCTGACTTAAGATCTAGCAAAAGCTACAACTGGCATTTCTAAATTGCTTTAATATTTTAATTAATTTTTTTTCAAGTAACAAGAATAAATTTTTCTCTCCTTCCCACCTCTACCTCAATTCAATACTGAATAAAAGAAAAAAGAAAACCAAAACCCCTATTAAAATACATTTACCAAACAAAATAAATTCACACACTATTTCCAAAAACATGTCTCATTTTGCACATTTCATCCATCCCCTCTGTTTCATCATCCTTCATCACTGTACTTTGGAAACAAAGCTAGATACTGTGTCAAACTGAAACCTTAAGGCGTTCAAAGTTGTTCCTTTATTTTTTTTCACAATGTTGTTGTTGTATAAATTGTTCTCCTCATTCTGCTCACTTCACTTGGAAAAGTTCTACAAAAGTTCTACAAGTCTTTCCAGGTTTCTCTGAAGCCATTCCTTTCATCATTTCTGACAGCACAATAATACTCTATTACTTTCATCGATCATAATTTGTTGAGCCATTCTCCAACTGATCATAAGAAACTAAAGGCCCTCCCTTCTTAGTTCCTGGTTCTTTACTACAATAGAACAGCTAAAAATGGTTTTTGTAAACAGGGGTCCATTTCCTCTTTCTTTTCTATCTTTGGGATAAGGCTTAATAATGATATCACTGGATCAAGGGCATGCACAGTTTAGCAACTATTTGGGCATAGTTCCAACCTGCTTTCCAGAATGACTAGACAAAATGCTTTAAATCTGAAAAGTGCTTTACTGTACATGATCTCACTGGACCAATTAATCAGCTAGCATTTATTATGTGCAATGTACTATACTAAAATAGGAAGCACAAGGAAAAAATGAAAAGTCACCTGACCAAGAAGCTTACATTCTAATGGAGGAGGCAACATTTATCTAAGTAGTCAGGGACAAGATTGAGTTTGTGGATTATTTCCAATTTATCCTGCATATAGCTGGCTTCTATATAATCAGTTGTATGTTGCCTCCCCTATAAGACTGTAAGCTCCTCAAGGGGAAGAACTATGTTTGACCTTTCTTCGCATCTCCAGCACTTAGCATGGTACCTGGCACAGAGTAAGCATTTAACAAATATTTACTAACTCGAAGAGACTTGAGAAGGAAAGGCACCAGTAGCTGAAGAAACGTGAAAGGCTTCCTATAGAAGCTGGCATCTGAGCTGAGTTTTGAAGGAAGGCAGGGATTCTATGAGGCAGAAGTAAAGTGAAAGTACTTTACATTAATGGAGAAGAGCGATTATAAAGGCATAGAGAAAGGAGAGGGAGGGTCATATGGGAGGCACACCAAGTAGGTCACAATAATTGGGCCATAGATTTTGTAGAGAGGCGCAGTATGTAAAAAGTCTGGAAGGGTAAGAGAGGGCCAGGCTATGAAGAGTTTGAAAAGCCAAACAGGTGTTTCTATTTTACTTAATAGTTACAATAGGGAAATTCAAGGCTAATGAGTAGGGATGATAGAGTCAAGAAAATCACTGCCAACAACCCTCTGAGATACACACTTTAGGCAGTATTCCCGTTTTCAGAAAAGGAAATGCACACTCAAAGAAATTCTGATTCACTCAAAGTCACAAAGCTTAAAATAATCACAGTGGGACATTTGAACTCATGGCATTCCTGACTCCAAAATCCACTGCTGTTTCCACTGTATAGTCTCTACAGATGAAATGGAGAAATGGAAAACTGACATGAAAAGGAATCGATCTGCCTGCACTGCTACACTCCAGTGTCATTAGGAATGATAACATAACTATATGTGGTTGCTTACTACCTCATACTATTCAATCAGCTTTGTGAAGATGTGGCAATAGCACTTAAGAAATTGAGGACAGCCATCGAGTTACCATAATAGATACAAAAAGGCACGATGAAAGTGATCATTTTAAAGGCATTCAAAAATAACATCACAAAGGCAAGAAGATTTTAAAAGTGGGGGCAGGAGGAAAAAAGAATCACTGATAATACCATACCCCACCATACCCTTTTGGGGGAGGGAGGGAGAGGGAGAAGCAGAGGGAGTAGGAAAGGGAGGGAGAGAGAGAGGGAGGGAGAGAGAGAGGGAGGGGGAGAGAGAGGGAAAGGGAGAGAGAGGGGGGGGGAGGGAGGGAGGGAGAAAAGGAGGGGAGAGAGGGAGGGAGGGAGAAAGGGGAAGAGAGGGAGAAAGGGAGGGGAGAGGGGGAGAAAGGGAGAAAGGGAGAGAGGGGGAGGGAGAGAGGGGGAGGGAGAGAGAGAGAGAGAGAGAGAGAGAGAGAGAGAGAGAGAGAGAGAGAGAGAGAGAGAGAATATACATTAGTAACTATCAGTCCAAAAGGCTACTTCTTTATCTCAATGAAATCTTCATTCAATTATGCATGTCTTTTTGTGGTCTATGTAGACATTCAGAGTAACTCAATTAAATTTCTCAAAAGATTTCCTATGCCAGACCACATCTTGTCTCAGAATTAAATGAAATGTATAGAGAATATATGAACCCTCAGTATACATATTTTGTAATTCACAAAACGGCATTTGACTTGGTAAAGCAAAATATAGCTTTAAAGGCTCCCTTCCTATACACTGTATATTTTAAAAATCAAACAAGATTTTTAATATATTCCCATAAAAATTGGTACAATTATTGTCACATATCAAAATCAATATATACTCACCAAAATATACAGAACACACATCTAACTGTCATTCCACTGATAAATGGAACTCCAATCAATGGAACTCCAGTGGCCATCTACTATTTCTGGTTTAAATGCAATCTCCATCTGGCATATAAAATTTGTCCTAACCTGCCAGCAACCTACTTTTCCAAGCTTATTATATATTACTTCCCTCCATGTACACTATAGACCAAACTGGTCTTCATCTCTCATCCACCTGGATTCTTTCAAAGCTAAGCTCGAATAATGTATCTTTTCCTGACTTCCCCTCCCCATCCCATGTTAGTGTCTCTCCCACAAAACTAACTTTTATTTATTTTTCTTTTGTATGTATTTATATGTGTACATGTTGTTTCTCTTGTAACAGCAAGAGGGGCATCACCTAATTTTTGTCTTTGAATCCCCTACACTAACCCCAATAACTGGCATAGACCAACACCTTAAAAAATACTTGGTTACTGATTGAAAGACATGCTCCAGAATCAATAAGAAGAGACATTCCCCAGGGGTGGCAAGGTTTCTCCAGATGTTCCTATGAGTACATAACATCAGATAATTATATCAAACCTCAAATAGCATAGCACCTCCTCAGTAAGAGCCATGATCAATCAAGAGACATCAGCGTAGCCATTCACACTGAAAAAACAAAGTGCATCAATAACTAAAGGCCTGTGGCCTAAAATAAATTATTATAGGCCAATTCTACTGGAGGCAAGCCCAGCAGGCATGTGCGTACGTGTGTGTGTGTGTGTGTGTGTGTGTGTGTATGTACACAACATACTAAGGGAGAGGACCTAATTGAGACCAAGCACTTCCCATGGAGCTGAGCAGAGGACTCAAAAGTGAACAGAAAGAAATTGAGTCCTATTATAGCACATTTTCAATGATCACAAACTGCAAAAGCCCAGACTAAAACAATGACTTGAGAACAAAAACATCATCAAGGACATGTGTGACCCAGAACATCGGCAGTAACAGATAGCCAACACAGTAAGAGTATTACATCAGTATCCACAAGTTATTAAAATAACCAGAGGTCCTTCAGGGCATTAACTCCTCTTTGGAAAACTCACTGAAAGAGAGGTAAGAATCACATAGGACAAAAAAAGTACAGGTGAGGGTTACCCACATTAATGTGATATAGTATTCCTTTTCCATGGAAATAATAAGCTTCTATTCATATAGGACTTTAAGGTTTCTGAATGTATAAAAAGTAAAGCTGACCAGGAAGCTCCTCACAAACATAAAGATGTCAACTGCTGCATAATATCTTTGAAGATTAAGGATACCAAGGTGCCATATATAAGAAACAAAGTGATTACCTGTAATAAACATATTATACACACAAACACATGCACACAGATATATAATCACAGAATTTTGGAACCAGGAATTATTTACTCTAGAGCCTCACTTTACACTGTAGATAAAAACTGAAGCAAAGATTAATGGATTTTCCTCATGATAAAGAGGCCAGGGTCCGACCCAGATCAATTAGTTACTTGCTCTTTTCTATTATGCTATAAAACTCCTCCTAGTTCTCACTAGTGCAGCCATCTATTCATTTTGCTTATCTCAAGTCAGAGCAAACAGTTTTAATACTTTGTTATGTCACTTAATGAAGAATCTACAACTTTCAAAACATGGTATATCAAACTTCATATAGTCACTATCTCCCAATGAGCAGCATAAAAGAAAATAGCAGCTACCCCATGTTGTTCTCATTCTCTAGACACACCCTTCTTCTATTATTCCCCCTCCCCCATGGGGGAGAAGCCACATGGCCAAACAAATCTACAAGTAAGCTTTCCTAAACTTAGAGATCCTGAAAATTCAGAGGAAAGGGAAACAGTAGGGTCGCTCCTACCAGCCCATAAATACGTGACTTTCTCTACCCTAAAACTACCCTGCCAGGGCTGACAGTAAACATGGGAAATTCCCAGATCTCAGAATATGAGCCTCACTAGCACATTCTACTATTATAATTCTGTAAGCTCTAGAATGATTTGTTACCCTAAAGGGGGATACAGATAGCTATAGAGATAGAGGTATATGTGTGTATGTATATGTATATGTGTGCATATATGTACCTGTGATTCATTAGCACAGGAAATTCTCAATGAAGAAACTATTTCTACCTTTGTTGGTCGGAACCTTCTCTGCAAATGCATGCTCTATGTGCAGAAGAACCAGATTAAAATGTAACAGAAATTTTTAACAAAAATACAATAGAACATACATTATGTGAATATGTTACTTCCTAAGTCCCCACAGGAACCTTTATGTACAGTTTGGTGAGCTTCATTTCTATTTGAGTTTGACACCACTGGTCTAGACTGAGGATTGAGGTATTAATTGACTTGCCACAGTCACACAGTCAGGATGCGTGGAACTTGAAGATGGATCTTGAACCCAGGTGTTCCAAGTTCCAAGACCAATCCTAGATTCACTACATCAGAAGGCCACTCAAAATAACACTAATAACTTTTTTTAAGGAGAGAAATATTTACATATGAAATGTATGTAACCACATGCACTCTGCTGTGCACTCCCAATAAAACACTTAATGGTGAAAAGTAATGGACAGTCTTTTCCCATCTTTCCCTTTCTGTGATGCAACTAGCTATAAGTTCAAGAAAGAAAATAAAAATGCCTCAGAAAACATTTTTCTGGTCCTAAGACTAATTTTCCAGTCATTAATCCAGTAGAGTACAAAGGGAGGGTCAGTATTCATCAATGCTGAAAAAAGAATGCTAAAGATATTGTCTATTCTAAGACGAACAGACACCAGCTGTCCTAAACATCTCCAGTTTCTATGACTGTAGAAGTACTCATTTGACTGTTTGTAACAGATTTGAAAAAATAATTTAATAGGACAATGATTACAGATAATTTACAACAGTACTGTTAAGCGTATATCAATTTCTAACGAAAACTCTACCTCATTGTTCAGTCACAGGTCAATAGATGAATTTAATTCAACAAAAAGAGCAATGAAATCTAGTTTGACTATAGAACGAAGCTCTTTTTAAAAAAACCATTTTCATTAATACCAAGATTTGCTCCCCCTGGGGGAATTTATCTTCAAAATGAGATTATATGTGAAACCATTTATTAAAAAAAAAGATAATGAACTGTGAGGCAAACAAACAGTAAAGCCAGAAGAGTTGAGTACCAAAGAAAAACAAACATTATGTGCAAGGAATGGAAAAAAAATGTTAAGAACATCTTAACTCTATCTTTTAAAACTCAAACCTAAACCTCTGGGGGAATTCTGTAGCACTCTACCTATCAGTGCCACCATCTGTTTAATAAACTGAGGAATGATCCATCTGGTATCAAACATTAGCAACATATTCTGCAAGTATCACTGACACAAAAAGAACTGTTGTAGCTATTTGACTTACACAGCTAGAAGTTATTATTAGAAAGGAAAAGTAAAGAATATCACCCCTTCCTAACAAATACTAGCTAAAAGGTTTCAGTGCTTACCCCTGTCAAGTTTTAAAATATAAAAGAAACTCAATAAAACAACTGTAAGATGTAAACATCATAAAACAATAACTCCAAGAACAACTGAAAAAATATAAAGAAATTCCCATGAATTTTGCTACAGAAAACTAGACAGATAAATCTTTTAACAACATTTGTACTGGTCATGTGTTAGTTTTAATCAACACAACAGGGCCATTATTCTATAAGCTTGTGGTCTGAGACTGCAAGATAAAAAGACACTTCAACAAATAGTGAATTAAAGGAGGTATATATACCAACTGCTCAAACTCAAGCTTCTCCCCAAAACTCCCGTTATTTTATCAAGGAAAAATCAAGACTAGGAAAAAGCAATGTATATGCTTTAGTGCATAAATGGGGTGGGGAATTTAAATAATTATTGAAAAGGCTATAGTCCCCAGTAACCCTAAAACTCAAGCCACACTAGGGAAAATAAATACCAATAGCAACTTGGCAAGTACAGCCTAGAAGCTAATTTGTAACTATGGCATAGGCTTAGCGTTGCATTTTCAACAGACATTCTTTGTTTCCAGCATACAAAGTTCTTGTGAACAGCTTTCACTGGAAAATTTCCATTTTGGCTATAAAGTTTATTTAATCAATTTCCCAAGGACCTATGGAATAAACACTAGGATCCTTTTCTTTTAATTCAGCAAATTATTGCTGCAACATGCCAACAGAACTTGCCTATATATTTTTGATAACCTAATGTAAAATCTTCTAAAATCAGTAGGATAAGTTTTTTGAATAAAGTTTATCTCTTCTGGCTGCTTTTAAGTAAGTATTATTGAGACTAGTTTGCAGCCACACTAATAGCAACTATAGAAAGACTAACAATAGAGCTAGTTTGGAAAATATCTTCTATAAAAAAAGGTCAGAGAAAACAACACTGGTAATTCACTCATCATCAGAACAGACAGAATACAAGGTATCACAACAAAATAAGGAGAAAGGACCTACCATCTTATTCTTATCTAGGTTTCCCCACAATTGTGTTGCCTGCATACCCCAAAGTCCCACACACACTAAAATCACTGATCCAATTTACCATCCCTCCTCTGAAGCCCCCTAGCTATTAAGGTATCCTAGGAAGCAAGAATGGGAGGAGCACAAACTACTGAAGAATCTAAATACTGTGAACTTTTCATCCATTCCAAGAGTTTTGGCCCTGCACAACTCTGATAGATTAATGATTATATGATAGTTACAAGGTGTATGGATTACTTAAGACAAGAAACAATTTTGATATGGTTTCTTTCTGTGACAGTAAAGAGTCACACATTCCTGCTACTTGTGAATGTAGAGGTTGATTCAGAACAACTAACTTTGACCAGATGATGAAACAATAATGAGCTAGTATCTCCATTTTCAGTTAGTTCCCTGTCAACTGAACAGAGAATTTTGTGCCCAGAAAAAGTATTTCACTGCTCTTTTATGGTGTTTTTAGTTTTGGGGGGTTTTAAGAAGGAATGCTACACAGAAATGTGAAAAAAGTCACTTTTAAAGAGAACATTTCAGTCACTTAAATCCAATTCATGCACAAGTCAAGACATCTCCTCTTGATGTCATTGGTCCCCTTCAAGAACGAAGGACATACAACAGTAACTATCACCTACTGATGGGGTTACTGGTGTTAGAAAGTCACGCATTTCACGAATCACTAAAGCCCATAATGAAATAGACACACAGAAATACAAAAGAAAAGGCAGTTGGAAATGAAAAACACCAAGAACTGACATACTATTGCTGCAAAAGTCTAATTAATCCTCAGAAAACAAGCAAAAATAAAATTCTTCAGAGAAACTGGAGAGATTATTACTAATTCCTCTAGAGGTGTAAGCTTCTTGAAATTGGAAAAACAGTGGGACATACCTATTTACAACAAATAAAAAACATGTGCTCGGGGCAAGACAAAACAAAGACTAGAGTACTGAAGATTAGAAAAAGATGATTCTTTTTAGCCACCTAAACTTACTTTTTTCATTCAAGGCTACATGGAAAACATGGTCAGAAGAAATCTAAGTGAACCTGTAAAGTTTAGGTTTCTTGATTCATGAAACACAAACTTAAAAGAAATGTTTTGGAGACTGCTTAACTAGCTGGGGCTTTAGGATGGGGATGATGTTATAAGGTCCTTGAGATTTAACTGGTTCAGTGCACTAAAGTTAATGCTATTTGGTGTAAAGTTCTGATCAGGAGTGTACAAAACACTGGATAAACATGGCAAAGTGGGTTCAGCAGAATCAATGTGTCTCACTGATTACCCTTGATGAATATGCTTTCCCTCCAATGCCTAAGCAGATATTTTTTGAAACTGTGAGATATACAAATGTTTACTTCCAGGAGACCATCCTGCAACACTCTATTTTTTCTGAAAGGACTCCATGGATCTTGTTTGGCATGGACATGGAGTCTAAGAATTTATAAATAGATGGGACCTTGGAAGTCATCAAGTCTAACTTGCTCATTTAAGATAAAGGAAATCTACACTGCAGAGAGCGACAGGTTTTGCACAAGTTAAGAGCCACAGAAAATCAGACTCCTAATACACCTAGCACCATGACAAACTCATAGAAACAACTGAAGAATACTGGCACTCTCAAGTATAAATGGAAAAGGTGATAATGAACATCAATCATTAAGTAACGTCAGTAAACTATGAGACTTCAAAAATCTCACTTTGATTCCACCTTACTTCAACTACAACTTTCATCTCAAATTCTTTGTCTATGTATTCTTTTTTCATTTTTCTAATGAAAACCAGCTGAATTACATAAAATCATTAAGGGATTAAGTTTAGATGGGATTAATTTTTTTCCAGATAATACTGCAATGTACTCATTGGCAACTACAGAAATATTCTACAAAGGTTATTCAAAGTATCATTCCAAAAGGAGCATCTTCCAAGTCTTTAATCAGCAAGCAACACGATAAACACATTTATTGCACAGCTCAGCCACTCCAGAATACTCCAGTATTCCTTCACTAAAAATATCATGACACTTGGTGTATGAACTCAAATGTTCTATGAATGAACTATGAATGAAACTGATTCACTTCACTGCCTAAGTTAAGCAGTTATGAAAGCAATCTTTGTCAGAAACAGGGCCAAAATCAAAGGTTATTTCCAGGGAATCCTCAGTTTAATGTTACTAATGGTAGTAACAAAAATGGCATCAACAATCTACCAACAAAAGCTATTAAATACCCTTGGAAAATTCCAAATTAATCTCCTTGGTAACATAACAGCCTCACCCTTTACCAATTCAAACTTGAGGATAAAGGATGATTCACGTTCTGCTTTAAAGCAATGTTTAGCAGCACACTGCACAGCAATTACTAATAACTCTGAGTAATCAATGGAAACACACTTTAATAGGCCCTACCACAGGATGAGTTCTTCTGGCACTGCCTTAAAGCAACCAGAATCCCCTCCACGTTAGGGTGAGACATAGGAGGCCTTTAGTGGAGCTTGCAACCAATCTGTCTTGGTTTTCCTCTTTCCTATTTGCTTCTCAGTCTCTTTTGTTAGATTCTCATCCAGTTCATTCTACTATAGTGGGCCCTTTGCTCTTCTACCTCTACACCACTTCACCTGGTGATCTCATTAGCTCCCAAGGATTTTAATTATCATCTCTATGTTGATGATTCTTAAATTTACCTACCTGGTCCCTAAACTCTCCCCTGACCTCCCATCTCACATCTCCAGCGGCTTTTCAAAAACCTCAGACTGGACATCCAGCAGACATCCTAAATTCAACTTGTCCAAAACCAAATTCTTTCTATTTCTACCAAACCCTCCCCCCTCACTTCCCTGTTGCCCTTCAGGGTACAACCATCTTCCCAGTTCCACATGCCCCCTCAACCTAGGTGTCAGGCTCGATTCCTCACAACCTTGCACTTCCCATGTCCAGTATGCTGCCAGGCCTATCAATTTTACCTTTGCAACATCTCAAGATTATGTCCCCTTCTCTGCTCTGACAATGCCATGGTGGCACTGGCATCAATTCTCATCACCTCCCACCTGGAATAATGCAACAGACTACTGCAAGTCTCTCCTGACTCCATTCCATCCTCTAGAGATTCAGCTGCCAAAGTGATTTTCCTAAAGCATAGGTCTGGTCATGTCACTCTCCCCACCTACTGTCCTCTTCACTATCACCCCCAACTCAATAAACTCCCCTGGCTCTCTATCACCTCCAAGATCAAAAACAAAATCCTCAGTTTGGCTTTCAAAGCCCTTCCTAACCTAGCCCACCCACCCTATGCCCAACCTTCCCTGTCTTCTTACACTTTACTATGCTCCATGTGTTTTTTGACACTGGCTTCCTTGCTATTCCATAAACAAGCCACTACTCCCTTCTCCTGGCTCCAGGCATTTTCTCTGGCTATCCCCATGCCTTGAATCTTTTTTCTCCTCATCTCTACCTCCAGGATTCCCTGGGCTTCCTTCAAGTCCCAATTAAAATTCCATCTTCTAAAGAAAGCCTTTCCCAATCCCTCTTGATTCTACTGCTTTCCCTTTTTAATATATTTCCTATTCATCCTGATATATAGCTTGTTTGTATATATTTGGTTTCTTCCATTAGATTGTGAACTCTTGGAGGGCAGGGATTGTCTTTTGTTTGTTTTTATATCCTAAGTGCTTGGCACAGGTCCTAGAACATAGTGGGTGATTAATAAATGCTTTTGGATTGACATTCTTAAAGTAGAATGACAGGGTGAAAATCTGTGCTTTTAAAAATATATCTTTATCTACACTTGGGCTTTTGGTTTTTAAAAAACGAATCCCAATTCCACGTTTTATACACTACAACTACATGCTTTTTTCTCCCTCTTTATTCCAATCGCCTCTGAAAAAAAAGGAAAATCATACACTTAAGTTTCAAGATCTCTACAACAAAAGCATGAAAAAGATTTTTTTCCTCCCTTCTGTAGAAGTCTAAATGTTATACTTATGTGGCTCTCTTAAGGTATTTCTACAGAGCTAAGTGCACACAATTAAAAAAATCAAGTATCAATCTCCTCCCTTCTAATCAACCCTCATAACTTTGAGTAGAGGAAGTCACAGTAAAGGAAGTCCTGGACTAGCAATGACTCTAAGGAGATGAATTAGATTCCTCTAAAGAATAGGGTGAGATTTTCCCATGGCAAGCTCAGTCTAGATTCTTCCAGTAATTTACCAAATGTGACTTTAGAAAAAGTAGGGAAGCATTTTTCTAACTGTTTTTATCTAACTCAGCCCTACCTGCAAGGTTTTTAAATCACAGGCTCCATTCTTATACTAAAACAGCATTCTTCCTTTACAAATTCCCCCCATTCCACACAGATCTCCTTTGGCTCAAGATATTATGCCATCATTCTAAAATCAGCGTTGGGGCTGGGGTGGGGGGTGGGGGGGGGTGTCTCCTGACAGACAGATACATGTAATGACAGTTTGCATAAAATCATATATGTCTACCTCCTCTCAGAGGAATTTCTAACTATCTCCAGTTGCTATGCCAGTATGAGTGAGGCTACACATTTTTTCTTCATAATAAAAACAAAACCCCAATTTCTACAAAACTGATAAGTTACCTCCGTATTTATAACACAAGTTGACAGGCAGTGTTCTGTATTTCTGTAGAATGTGAGCTTTTAGCAGCACATGTTTTCAATCACTTATTCCTCAAGGATGTTTGAAATATCTTCAAGCATTCTCTGAGTACTTTGCCAGTTTCATCTGCCACTTGTACTGATTACCAGAGGTTTGCTTATGGGGAAAGGGAAAAAAGGAAGAGAGAAGGGAACATAAGGTGTGTCTGTCTGTCTGTCTATGTAAAGGGAGCCAGTTTCTTGATGTCAGGATATCCTGAAATATTTTTCTTCAGCATTTGTACTACAAAGTACAAAGAATGTGTATCTGAAAACTGGCCAATATGCACCAATAGAAAGAAGGTTTCTCAATCTTTTAACACTATTCTTTCTGTAAATTTGTTTATAATGGTTTTCTTCCTCTTGGGGGGATAAGGAAGGTGGGGAGAAAGGATAAGAGCTTTGAACAACAGGTTTAGAACTATGCTAAAAAAATTATAAATTAAATCAAATGTCACATTTCCCCTACACTTACCACATGACATGTTAAAAAAAAACAGTCAACTCAGATTATAGAAACCATTTGATCCCAGTGTGATTGCTTAAAAACAAGGCACCACATAATTCTATATATGCTACACTGAACCCTTTTCAAAGACACATACAGGACAGATTGTTTCCCCGAGTGATCTATAAAGGACTGTTGTGATCACAAGAGTAATTTATTCTCCAAGAGATATGTTAAAATTTGACGCAGAATAAAGTCAGCATTATCATACTTTCAAAATAACCAATTCAGAAACGTAGATGAATGTGGGGATGGTGAAGAACACAGTAAGGAGTCAGAAGTATTGGGGGGGGATGAGGATTTGTGTTTGTTTCTTTAATAAAGGTAAAAAATAAAAAAAAAGAACAGGAATCCCTTGCTCTAGTGGTGAGAACTAAATCACAATGCTTATTCTTGGAACAAGCAGCACTTGCAGAACAGCATTAACCTTACATCTGTATAGTCCTTTTTGATTTCAAAATGTGAAATTTTGGGAGGAAACTGGGCAAAAACTTGGGTGGGGATTGAATCTTTTAAGATAAAAAGATCATCCAAGTGATCCAGAAAAGGAGTCCCAGACAATTCATAGCTAAGGCCAATGTCCAGGACAGCAAGCAGCCCTGAGAAAATACTCACTGCTTGGAACAGAAGTTCTTAGGTCCTAGGTAGAAACTGTAAGAAATACTATAGGAGCAAGCACTAAAAGTCATAAGAGGGTGGAAAGTGGGGAAGTTTGAGGCCTGGGCTTTGAGACAGAAGAGCAAAAAGCTTAGGTTTAAAAAAAAAATAGTCCAAGGGGAACTATCAAATTAAATGCTTAAGTAGTCTTTGGAATTAAAGACACTGCACTGAGAAGAAAGGAAAAGGAAAAAATGACACCAATTAGAAGCTTATGCCAAACACTTGATATTTCAAGACAAGACAGTATCCTTTTTTCACCCTGCCAAAATTAATATTATTAAGTACAACTATTGAAACCTCATCAAGGATGGGGTAAGGGAGTATACAGTGATGGGCTGACAGGACTGTTACACAAGAACATGGGTCAATTTTACTGGAATACATCAAGAAAATCGATAAAACCTGTCAACTGCTAAATGGAGGTCAGAATTTTCAGTCTCAACAATCTAGGTGGAAGAGTCTGATAAGGAAAAAAGTGAAATAAGAGTGGAAATTTCAAAAGTCCTCATTGGTCAGTTAAAAGAAGGGACAGAAATTCTACGTATGAAAAGGGGAATTGAGACTTTCCAAGAAAACTTTTTCTGGACTTCCATAGACATTCCTTAGGAAATATTGTCTGGACTTTTATGTACAATACAAGAAAAGGATTTAACAAAGATCACTATATACTTTAGTTATTTTCAGTAATTGGAGAGTTTTCATACACGTTTACATAAAGAGTTTTTAAAATAGCAAGTGTTATTGGATAATATATTAAATATTAATATTTGTTATTTAATAAGAAAATTATGCATTCTAGATAGTTCTTCAGAGATATGGCTTCTTCGAGTTGGCTAACCTTTAATTTCTATAATAAATATTTAACTTTGGCACATCTAACATTGGTAAAACTGCAAATATTTAATCACTGTCTACATATATGTACCTGTGTGTAATATATACACACACACATATCCTAGATCTACAATAATATGAAATGCTGGGTGAAATCTAAAACCAGTAGTATCTTAAATTTATCTTATATTAAGTGTTTTTAAACTCCCAAAACCCCAAGGCTCAACAATTCTATGTGGTACATATTTCAGAATACCTTCCATAAGACAACTAGAAAACAGTCAATTTGTGGTACTATGGCATCACAGAAATAGTACTCACTTCAACAACAGATGCTTGGTTAACCTCCATAGATTTTTCACTAGGGAAAACCCTCTCAAAATCAAAGAAAGCTGATAGTTACCAAAAAAGGTGATTTCTTGGATACTGAGGAAAGTCAGAGCAATAGAAGAAAAATCAAATAGATTCTTTTATATGACAGAATTTCCAGAGAGAGAGCTGATTCTGGCAAGGCTATGTATATCTTAAGGACTTAAATTTAACAACTTCTATCTATACTTAGTGCTTTAATACTCTACTCCTTTTTTTAACGTAGTCTCACATTGGCTTAATAAAACCTTACAAAAGTCTTCCACAATCTTTGCCGCCACTCCCTCTCCTTTACTACCCACTGATCCTCAAACTCCATGTGCCCAAAACAGAACTCCTCTTTCCCCACAAAACCTGACCCATTTCCCAACTCTCTTATTACTATCAAGGACATCACATCTGGTTCATAACCTCAGAGTCGTCCTCAACTCCTCATTCACATTCATCACCAAGTCTCAACTTGCACTCACTCCAGTTTCCCATCTATTGCCAACCCTTATTATTTCTATCTTCACAAGAGCTACTACCCAGGTGCAAGCCCCCACCCCAGGCCTGGATTACCATGACAGACCATTAGTCTCCCTGTCTCAACTCTCTCCCTGCTGCAATCTAGACTATAATTAGCTGCCAAAGCAATCTCCCTAAAAGCTCAAGTCTGACTATGTCAACCTCCAACTCCATAATAAACTCCAATGGCTCCCTATTACCCCTAAAATCAAATATAAAACCCTCTTCTTGGCAATGAATGCCCTTCACAGCTTGGTCCCAGTCTTCTCACATTTTACTGTCCTCTATACTACGATCCAGCTACACAGGCCCCTTGGCTGTTCCTACCCCAGACCACTCCATCTCCCTTTCTGAACCTCTGTACTACCTGGCCCTAGGCCTAGAATGTTCTCCCTCCTCACCTCTGCCTTAGATTTTTTAACTTCCTTCAAACCTAAGCTCAAATTCCTTCTGTAGAAGGCTTTTCATAATCCCCACTCCTCTTCCCTCTGAGATATCTTCAATATGATTTCCATCATTTGTGTGCAAAGGTTGATGCGCTGTGCAAGATTCACGTGAACATGATGCAATAACTCCACATTGCCTATGTGTCCAGACTTTAGACACCCTGTAGACACCCTGTAGAAAAGAACCCTATACCTGTAACAGATTACAGCAAGAGGAAAAAGTATTTTCTCTTCTCTCCCCACCCACTAACCTCCTTAACACAAGTCCATCAGTGTTACTGAAATAGTAGGAAACAAATAACGTATCAATCAGGAAGCACAGACATAAATTCTAAGCAGATATATAGACAAAGCATGAGATGTGAGGGAGGAAGCAGCTTCAAGGAATTTTACTCCTGGTAAGTGGGAATTAAACTGTGGAAAGTAACAGACCTTGGGAACTCAATATGAATATTCTATGAACAGAGAGAAGTTATCCAGACCCTGTAGTACCAGTAGTCATGTGCTGCTTTTGCCATATATGGATCCTAAATGTGTGTCTCACTACATTTTTTAACCTGCTTTTCCCAAGGATACGAAATTTTCCCTTAATTTTAGCAGCTTCTTGGCTTACTCTTCATGATATGTTCTGATTACAGCCATGTCCATGACAGATAAGTGGCATGGGGGAGTGACCTTCAGCCTTGGGGGTGGGGGGTAGAATGCCTTGTATTTACTGTTCTTGCTGTGTCATTTCAGTAAACTGCTAAGAGCTGAATCTACTGGCTGATGATTAGAGGTGAAAACAAAAGCTAGTGTTCCAAGTGCAGCCCCACAAGTTTATTCCTACAACCTGAGGATGCTAAGCAGTTGCCCTCTGGGGACACCATCCATAAATATGAGCCTAGGTTGGGTGATCTAAATTTAAATACATATAAATTAAAATCATCTCTAATAAGAAACATACATAGCTTTAAGGCTTACAGAGTGCTCTCCATACATTCTCATGTGAAATTCACAACCCAATTTGATACTTTTCTTAATTTTAGTAAATAGTTCAATTTTTTCCCTAAACAAAATAGCCTATTTTGGCTAACTTTTTCCTCTTCCACCTCTCCTACCATACATAGCCTTTCCCCTTCCAACCATTCTGGAGAGCAATTTGGAACTATGCCCAAAGAGCAATAAAACTGTGCATATCCTTTGATTCAGCAATACCACTGCTGGGTCTATATCCCAAAGACATCCAAAAAAAGGTAAAAGGACCTATTTGTACAAAAAATATTTATAGCAGCTTTTTTTGTGGTGGCTCAGAATTGGAAATCGAAGGGAGGCTCATTAATTAGAGAATGGCTAAACAAGCTGTGGTATATGATTGTAATGGAATATTATAGTGCTATAAGAAATGGCAAGCAAGATGATTTCAGAAAAATCTGGAAAGATTTACATGAACTGATGCACAGTGAAGTGAACAGAATCAGAAGAATGGTGTACACAGAAAAATGTTTTACAGTGGCATCAATATTGTTCAATGAAGAATTGTAAATAACTTCCCTATTTTCAGCAATACAATGATCCAAGACAATTCCAAAAGACTAATGATGAAGCATATAATCCACTCTCCAGCGAAAGTACTGATACTGTTTGAATACAGACTGAAATATGCTATTTTTCACTCTTTCATTTTTTTTCTTTTATTGAAGCCTTCTTGTACAAAATGACTAATCTGCAAATGTTTTAGATGACTGCACATGTATAACCTATATCTGCTCACCATCTTGGGGAGAGTGGAGGGACAGAATTTAGAACTCAAAACTTTAAATAAAAATATTAAAAAATTTAAGAAGAAAAAAAAATCACATTCCTATAATCATTAGATTAAGTGTGACTATTCCTCAATGAAATGAGCATTTGATCTTTTCCTTATACTCTAGGGCTGCCTAGGTCTCAATATTCTTGAAAATTTCATAATAATTAATATGTTAAGTTCCATGTAATTTTTCCCACTGATTTATGAAATAGGGTATCATAAGTACTTAATACACAACATAATAAAACCTTACTAGCAAAGAAAACAAGCTTTGAATTGCATTAAGCTACATAACAAGTTTCTGCTACAAAGCACTACAAAACATTGCTCAAAAGCATGTAGGTTTCTTTCTTTTTTAAAGTGAAACTGTCCCAAATATTTGTTTCATATTCAACATTAGAAAACCCTTTGTAATCTTTCTAATCAGGTTACATGACACACACTTGGGGGGGGGGGGCGGGGTACTACAGCCATCTGTTATTTGTGGACTTCCCTCTCCTGGTTTTCACAATCATCCAACATGCAATGATACAGTCAAGCTTTTAAAAATTCACATTTTCATAAAGACCTTTCCCACAACTACCTTCCAAATGCATAGATAGAAAATTATTGTATTGAGGAATTAGAGCTAGGGAGAAGAAGAAGAGGGAGAGGGAGAGGGGGACAGGGACGAGGACAGGGAGGGGAAGGTGGAAGGGGAAGGAGAGGGAGAGGGAGAGAGAGAGGGAGAGAGAGGGAGATTGAAAATAAGCCAATTTCAATCATCAACCATAGGTACATTTTTAGTCATGTAAAAAACCAAAAAGTATACTCTATAATGAATTAATAAACCTTTACTATAAGTGCCTACTATGTGCCAAGCATTGTGTTAATCACTAGGGATACAAAAAAGAGGGAAAAGTCAGGCCCTGCTCCCAAGGTGCTTACAATATAATGGGATCAACAACATGCAAGCAAATACATACAAAACAAATCATATGCAGAATGAAAAGGAAAAAATTAAAAGGAAGGCACTAGGAGGCTGAGGAAGGCTTCCTGTAGAAGTAGGATTTTAGCTGGGACTTAAAAGGTCAGGGAGGTCAGTAGTCAGAGCAGAAGAAAGAGAGCATTCCAAGCATTTGGGGACATCCAGAGAGAATGCTGAAAGCCAAGAGACTGGGTGTTGTGTTCCTGGTACAGCCAGGAGGCCAGTTTCACTACACTGAAGAGTACATATTGGATAGTAAGGTGTAAAAAGACTGGTAAGGTAAGAAGAGAATAAGTTATGAAGGGCTTTCAATGCCAAACAGAGCATTTTGTATTTGGGCCTGGAGGCAACAGGAAGGAAGCCATTGGATGGGGTGTGGGGGTGGGAATGGAGGTGAGGGTGGAAAGATATGTGACATGGTCATATGTGTGCTTTAAAAATAAATTCTAGCACCCACTGTTACTACTTTTCTCCTAAGGTTATACAACCAAAATATTTAAGAAATTTTATTACAAAAGGGGCTTTTTTAAAAACCAAAACACGTCTCTGACCTCTCCCTTTCTCCATCCTTCCCCTTTCTCCTTTTCTCTCCCCTCTGATTACATCAAAATGTATAATTTTCTCTACTAACAGAGATCATAACTTAATTCATTTTGCCTTCATGGACGGTCACCTCATCTTCTGAGCAACATTCTTTCTGGTAATTGGTCCATGCCTACTGAAAGTCACCACATTCTAAGCCATCTCAATTTCCCAGGCCATGTCAAAGACAGTGCCCCAATAGCACAGATCTGGAGAACCCAGGAGGTATCCATTAGTGCAAGAACTAAGCAAAGGACTGTTTACGACACACAGTTATTTGTGTATTGTCACCTTCCTGGGGAGATCATAAACTCATTTAAGATAAGGACCATGTGTAAGACATCTCATGCTCATGTAACACAACACCTTACAGAAAAGGCATTCAATAAAGACTAAATGAATAAATAAAATTTTATGCCATAATAAATTTGTATAGGTAGAGACCCTGGAATACCATACCGATCCTAGAATCATCAATTTAAAGCTAGAAGGAACTAAAATATTATCAAATCCCACACCACTCATTTTACAGAAGGAAATGGAGTAGAAGGCGGACCAACTCAGATTAAGCTTTTCAAGGAATGTTTTGTAACTTCCAGGTTAGAAACCTCTATTGGTAATACAGACTAGCAGGAGATTATACAGAGAAAAGCTGACAAAAAAAATTTACCATATGCAATTAATCTTAAGCTACCAGTTTCCAATTAAATCTCCTCACAACTAGCCAAATTTGCCTTTTTTCCTTCCACTCCCCATCACAGGAATGCCTCCCTTCAAAATAACTTCCCATTTTAAAAGGTCAAACAGATAGGAATTGTTAAATTTGAACCCCAAGGCTTCTGATTCCAGAGTCAGTGTTCTTTCCACAGTTACCATGCTACCTCAGGAGAGTATACTAATAGTTTCTTTTTAAAATCCCTTAAGTATTTGCTATTTGGCCTATTTGGCCCTTAACACTGGCTCATAACTATGCTGCAAGTCTAATTCACCAAAAAAGAGACCCAAATAGAATGTGAAGTTGCACAACTTTAACTTCAACTCCTTTGCATCCCATAGTGTCCACTACCTGGCACTGCTCCTGAACACAGGCATCAGGACACATGACGCCTTGGAGTCAAGAGGGCTGGCTTTAGTCTGGCATTTACCAGCTATACGATCATGGTCATTCCTTTCTAAGCCTAAGTTTCCTCCTTCTAAGAAGTAAAGAGAATTGTACTGGCCCTAAAACCAAGCTTCAGAGCTACATTACAAATGGTTCTGAGGACATGCTGTAAAATGTAAAGTACTAGAGAAGTATGAATTATTATTGTTGCTAAGCTGTTCTTCAGTTATGTCCAACTCTCCATTTAGGGTTTTCTTGGCAGACAACTGGACTGATTTGCCATTTCCTTCTCTAGGTCATTTTGCAGATGAGGGAACTGAGGCAAACAGGTGAAGTGACTTGCCCAGAGTCACACAACTAGGAAGTATCTGAGGCCAGAGTTGAATTCATGAAGTTGAGTCTTTCTGACTTCAGGCCTGGCACTCTATCCACTGTGCCACCTAACTTTTGCCCCTCTGAATTATTATTAAAGGCACTCAATAAGTATTTTTGTTGATTAAACTCAGCACAAGATTTAAATACAAAAAGCCTACTGAATTGCACATTTAATGTGGAAATTAATCATGTGAAAGTGAAAAACTGTCTAAACAGCACTGGAAAATCTGTCATTTGGTTTTCAAATGCATACCCACAGCTTTGTGCCTGAGTCTAGCAACTGCTAAAATTTAAGATGTGAAACTGGCAGCAAAAATAAGAAGCCAAGCAATCTTTTACAAAAAGGCTTCTGCTCTACCATTCTATAGCCTGCTTACTTCATTTGTGAAATCTCTGGGAAATTATAGTGCAAGAAAATCTGTTTGGATCACACAAAGATATCAAAAAGCAACAACTGCATTGTATATCCCAACTCCTACTCTTTAATAAAGACTGCCCCTATTTCTTAGCAAACTGCTGGTCAAGAAAAAAAAATGCATAAAACTATGCACTGAATTACAGTATTTTTGCTTGTGTCTGCCTAGATAAAATAATAAAATTGCTGCTTGGCTCCAAGGTCACTGCAATAAACATTTCTGTAGATAAACTCTGCCCTCACTCTACAGGTCTATTCAGTAAAGGAAAGCTACATAGCTCAATTCCTTGAGCTACACTTAACCTAGTTTTAAGAATATATTCCTGCTCCACAATCTCTCCTAAAAAGCTGGTTAGCAACACTATCAAGAGTAATATCAAATACATTTAGGAAATCTCCTGAGGCCTTGCACCTTAGGCTGGAAACCATCACAAGTTGATCAAAAAAACCCTAGAGTCAAAAGATATACCACATACTGAAATTCCTAGCAATTGACAGAAATTTGCAGAATGTTCTACATATATCATCTGACTGGAGCCCCAAAACCACCCTGAGAAGTCAGGTACTATAAATGCTAATATCTCCATTTTACAGAAAAAGAAACTGGGCTGAAGAACACACACTGTCATAGGCAAGATTTAAACCTAGTTTTTCTTGACTCCAAGTACAGCATTTAATCACCATGTAGGGTAGGCTATCTTGCTTAAAATATCAAGTATTCATTCTATTCCAATGCAACAAGTATTTATTTAGTAACTTTACTAAGTGCAAGATACTGGAGGTACAAAGACCAAAATAAACAGTCTCAGCCCTCAAGGATTCCGAATGGAAAAAGGTATGGGAGAGCAAAGGTGCTTCAAATGCTACCTGCCTGAGACACAGGAGTAAATGACAACTCCCACAAGCCTCCATTTCCTCTTCTTTAACATGGGGATCATTTCCTCATCTATCATTCAGAGCCAATGTGAGAAGGAAACGACATAATGTATGTACTTTGTAAACCATAAAGCATTATCTCTAAACGGCAGCTACTACTGTCGCAGCTGTTGTCACACTCACAGTGGAGAGATCCTAAAAGGCCCTCTTTACCTGATGCAGATAACCTACAACATCATAAATTAAGTAAAAGGCAGCATCACTGCCATCAGAAGATCCTAGAAGCAAAATTCTTCCCCTCACTACAGGGCTTCACAGCAACTACATTAAGTATCTGTCAGATATGTCGGGGCGGGAGGGGGGTGGGAAGGATGGATGGACAAATGACCTCTGCAATCCTTTCTACCGCCAAAGTTCTGAGATTAAAACCTAGATTCAAATCCCAACTTGGCCACTTACTAGAGTCCCTGAACCCTTGTATTAAGTCACCTGACCTTAGCCTCAAGTAACTCATCTATGAAATGGGGATACTTACACTACCAAAGAGTGTCAAGAGGATAAAAAAATAAGACATGTAAATAAATTTGTAAGCCTTAAAGCAAAATGTAAGTATGATTATTAATTCAGCAATTCGATTCAACAAACATTTACTGAACACCCATTATACGTAAGGCACTGTGAGTTAGGCACTGAGAATACAAAGAAAAAAAATAATTTTTTTTGTAATAATAGACTGATGTTACAAGAAAAGTCAACTCACATTACTAAAGTTACGTATCATACTAAGCTAATGTTGTACCAAAAAATGCAAATTGCTCATAAAAAATTATTGTACTCAGGTGAGATGACACACAAAACCCTTCTCCTTATTTCTTTAACATGGACCTTAATGGTGGAATAAACAAATACTGTGAAATGCTGTTAAAGAATTAATGTTATTAAACTGATATATAAGTCTTGACTGGACACCTTCTGAGTCTTAACAGCAAAAAAGGGCATAAAATACCAATTTCCTCCAACTAGGAATGAGAAGCAGAACAATAAAGCGGCAATCATGTTCAATCGTTTTCAAAATAGAAATTTGGGACATGGGAAGCTTCTAACACAAAGCACAAGTACCTGCCATTCCTACCCACTGAGATAGCACCTTCAACATATCGTGATTCATGCTATAACCATCTGTAACCCAAATGGACAGAAATAAAGCATCCCATTGCACAACAGCCATATGTATCATGAAGAGTTGGCTGCCAAAGGTCATCTTCTGATTCTGCCTTAGATTAAGCGTTTCAAGGAATGGTTTATAACTTCAAGGCTAAAAACCTCTACTGGTAATACAGGCTAGTCAGTACATCATGTCTTTCCCTTACACAGAGACAAAATGACAAAATTAACCATATGTGATTAATCTTTAGCTATCAGTTTTCAATTAAATCTCCTCACAGCTAGCCAAACTTGCCTTTTTTCCTTCCATTCCACATCATGAGAATGCCTCCCTTCAAGATCTATTCCCATTTTAAAGGGTTATAAGAAGTTCACAAAATGCTTTCCTAAAAAACCATAAGGTAGACACTTTGGAGTTTTACTGCTCCAATTTTACAAATGAGGAAACTGAGGGTCAGAGGAGGCAAATGACTTAACTTACCCAGCTAATAGTCTTAAGTGCAAGAGACAGATTGAAAGTCTCCTGACTCCATAGTGAGTGTTATTTTCCACTATTCCAGCTGCTTTAACTATCCAAAGGTCTAGCTGAGATGTACTTTTCACAAGTTCATTGAAAGAAAGAAAACATACAGGAAAATCTATTCTGAAAAACAGAATTGTTCTTCAAACAAAAAGAGTTTCTAAAGACATGTTTTTTAAGAAAGCTGAAATTAAAATACTAAATACAACACAGTTTGTAGAATTATAATAGTAACATAATAAAAATATGGACCACTAGCCCATAAATGAGAAAGAGCTGGGAAGGAGAAGCCAATCAGATCTAAATCCCTTGACCATGTATGGTTTAGCCCAATCAACTGGAGTGATGGAATGGCCAGAGAGCACAATGTGGCAACTTAAAACAGTCATCCATCAGGACCTGAGAAATAGTTCATTTCTAAAGGCTATTTACCCATTAATTTAAAAAAAAAAAAGCAAATCTTCCTGTTGTGCTGTCTAGACAGCATTTTTTACAACTAACTTGTGTCCAAGCACTTAGAGCTAAAATCTGTAGTGAAGGCATAGTGTACAAACAGATTCTTTCTGGCCCTTTATTTCAAAATCTAGCCTTTAATCCATTAGGATTATGATAGCCTGGGCACTTTCTAAATGAATATTAGCATGAACTTAATAACTTGATCTTTTTAGAATTTAACTAGCAATCAGCATATGTTGTCAAAGTTTTCCTTAAAAAACCCAGCCAAAATCTCTTGGCATATGTAGCAAGGACAAAGAAACAGAACAAACAACAATAAATATTTACTAAGGACCTACTATGTGCCAGGCATTATGCTAGGTTCTAGGGATACACATAATAAAGAATGAAACAATCTCTACTCACAAAGAACAATTAATGGAGGAGAAAACAAGTACATGTAAAATATATATGCGGCAAAAATATAAAGTTAATGAATATCAATATACATACAAAGCAGTTAATACAAGATAATGTGAATGGAAGAAAGGAAGATGGAAGAGTAAGGCTTCATGAAGAAAAGATGGTGAGATGCATGTTAAAAGTGGTAGTAAAAGAGAGTATATTGCAGGCACAGGGCATGGTCAGTGCAAAAGCCAGGAGATGGCCCTCTCTAAGGGACAGAAAGAGCAATCTGGCTGGAATCCAGAATGAGGGAAGATAAGTAATGTCCAATGAGGCTAGGAAGACACATTGGGGCTAGACGATATGGCTTTAAAAGCTAAACAGAGGAGTTTATATTTGATCCAGAAAGTACGAAGAAGTCACTAGAGTTGGCTGAGTTGGGATGAGTCATATGGTGAGATCTGCATTTAAGGAGAATCATTTTGCCAACCGTGTGTGGGATGGACTGGAAGGGGGGAGAGCCAATGCAGGGAGATTAATTAGGAGGTTACTGCAATAATCTAGAGGTAAGTAGTGATCATGGACTTAAAGAGATGATCTTGAGATATAGAAACAATAAAATTTCACAACTGATTGGATATATTGAGATTAAGAAACCAGGAAACTAGAAGGATGGTGGTATTTTTGACACAAATCAGGAAGTTTGGGAAAGGGGAGGATTTAGGAAAAAGATGAGTTCAGGTTTTAGACAGAGTTTCAGGAAATGAAATTCACAATGTCCATTAGGCAATTAGTGATGCAGAATTGAAATTCAAGTAAGAGACTGGAGAGGCATATATAGACTTGAGATTCATCTACAGAGAGTTTATCAGTTATTAGTTGATTCTCTGTGACCCCATTTGGGGTTTTCATGGCAGAAATACTGAAGTTGTTTGCCATTTCTTTCTCCAGCTCATTATTTTACAGAAGAGGAACTGAAGCAAATGGGGTTAAATGACTTGCCCAAGGTCACAAAAATGGCAAGTACCTGAGGCCAGATTTGAACTTGGGAAGATGAGTCTTCCTGGTTTCTGGCCAGGCAATCCACAACCACTATCCACTGTATCAATCACCTAGCTGCCCATCCAAAGGGTAGAGACTTAAATATAAAAGGTTACATCACAAATTACAGGAGAAGGGAAAGAGGTACCTTTCACAACTGTGGATAAGAAGAAGCTGCCCTTCTGATAGTTATAGCAACATAGCTAACATTCACATAGTGCCTGAAGATCTGTATAGTCCTTTACAAATATTATTTCATTTTATCTTCACAACAACTCAGTTAGATGCTGTTATTCTCCCCATCCTACAGATGAAGAAACTAATGCAGACAGAGTTTACCTGACACAGCTAGTAACTGGATTTGAACTAAGGTTAAATTCATGGGAAAAAATAACAAAATATTCATTAAACAAAAGATATGCAAAGGAAGGTTGATTTCACCCTGAAGCTACGGTTACGGAAATACAAATAAAATTTCAGTGAATAATCCAATTTTTTAAAAACCCTACCCCAATAGGCAGTTCAAAAGATATTTTACCCCAAAGAACTGATTGGCTTTCCTCCCTAAGTACTAACTTGTATTTGACTACCTCGCACTTATTTTTATTTATTTTCTTTCTATTTAGTTCTGCATATGCTTACATAAATACTTGTTACCTCGTTAGAAATAAATTCTTTAAGCTTGTTATAGGATTGTTTTATTCTCTGTATTTGTATGTCCAGTGCCTGGATCATGTTAGGCATTTAAATGTTTTTTAATTAATTCTTTTCACACTAAAATCCTGCTAATATTCTCGGTACGAAAGCTCAATGTGAAAGCTCCCATATTTTGAGGCAAAGCAAAGACTTACATATTGTAAAAGTAAATATTGATCTTTAATTAAACAATACTAATAATCCAAACTTTCCATCTTAGTTTAACTGTCGAGGCTTTTCTAATTACCTACCAACCTACATCACAACACACAGTTAATGATTTGCAAAACAAATGTGAAAGAAACCTAAAAAGCAACTGATGAGTTACACCACTGCCTATAGAGCGTATGTCCTCTGCTTTTTCTCCAGCACTTCTAGAGGAAATATCATTACTGAAATTGATTTTCTAGAATACTGATTTGAATGACTCTTTCAGGACACACAGTTTCTGAACAAACATCTTGAAACAGTAAACACATACTAGAAATAAATAAGTCTGATTACATAATTACACGTATATGTGTGTACATACACACTCACAAAGGCAGCAATAAGCAAGTTCTCAAAAAATATCCTTACACTTGTTAAGACCATTGCAATTGAGTTAGACTACAAAGTTGTAAAAGGTTATAAAATGTCATAAAGTTTATAGAATGTTAAAGTTGTTTTATTATATTATATATTCATTTGCATATATTTATATTACATATATCACTTACGTAGGCATGTTTATATTGTATATTTTTAAAGTTATAAAAATGTCAGCAATTCTAATATCTTTATTTCCCTTCTTTCAAAGGTAAACCCTATGTGCCCCATTTACAAGGTCCAAATGTTTTCTGCTTTAGTAATATGTAATAATGGATGGCCCCAATCAACATACAATAAAAATTTTAAATAAATGGATTTAAATGAACTGAATAGTGTATATTAACTTTAACTGGTACAGTATTTAACCATCCTTTTTTTTAATTTGGAGGTCCCAGATAAAACTAATTTTAGAAATCAAAGATTTCTATAGGCACTCTTGCCCTTCAAGGAAAATAGCACTCAAGTGATATCATAATATTCCTAAGGGTTTCTTTGTATCACTTTGTTTTGTATTAAAGTAAAATAAGCTTATTCTGCTTGAAAAGAGAGAGTAGAAATAAGAACATGGGATGTAATTAAAAGGTTAGACTCCATTTAAAGAGCATCTTCCTAATAATTGGAACCATCCAAAAAAATGGAATGGGTCAGTGTAAGATGTAGCAAGCTCCTCCCTATACTAGAGATTATCAAATAATTGAGCTAACTGGGATTTGTAGGGATGACTCTTGCACAGTTGAACTAGATGGTTCAACTGAGGTCTCTTCTACTTATCCGATCACTCCACGAGTATGTGTACCTAACGTGTACCTATTCCATGTTTGATAGGCAGCTGCATCATCATTTTCATTTCTAAGTCTGCATTCCAACTTTCTATTATAGACACAACTGTCAAAATTGATATCTATGTTCAACGACAAAAATTAACAATAATAATGTCCACTTGCTTTCTATAATGAGTTTGCAGTAAAATTGTTAATTTCCTTAAATACCACATTGACATACTGTTATCTAAATCTAAGAACAGTCCCCAAAGGAAGAATGTTTATCTTCCTATTAATGAAGTAAACTGGAATTGTTCACTTTTAATTTAACTCAGTATTCTCAGCAATCTCCCCTCCCCAGATGTTCTCCTATTTTCTGTCCATGCCAAGGCAGAGGCTAAATAAAACCAGAAATAACTTTTACCTAGACTCTCCAAGCAGAGTTATTCTCTCTGGCTCAAAGGAGACTGAAATGCTTGGATCCTAGAAGTACTCTAAGTGAGAACACTCATAATAACAATCTGTTGATTAATTTCCCCCTTGGGGCAGAGAGGAACTGAAATTTCATGATGTAAGGAATCACACTCCACAGACACAAATCAGTAACTCACCTGCAACCTATATTAGTAAGAAACTGCCTAGAACATGGAGAGGTTAAACAATTTAAGTGCCCAGAGACACACAGCCAACATGTGAAAGAGGAAGGACCTGAAGCCAAATGGTCCTGATTCCAAAGCAGACCAGCTTATCCACCCACACCATGCTGCCTCTCAACTTCCTCTTGGAAACCTTAATTTACAATTTCTTCATGACAGTGGCATGAACTTAAGGCAGGAAAAAAATAGTTTTCCTGAGGAAACAACTGAAAAGCCTTCCAAAAAAAAAAAATGAAAGAAAGAAAGGGTTGTTCTCATGTCTATTAACCACCACCAGAGAGTGAGAGAAACAGAGAAAGAGGCATTTTAGATATGTAAAAGGAAGCCAATATCTAATATCTTTAGAAAGATAGTAATGTTGAAAGAAACTGAAGCCAATTTTCAAACAATATTCATAACTACTTTATTGTCCCATGAAGGGATAAACAGACTCTAAATGATCTAATAAGCTTGAGTTGCTTTTTACTGCTCTATATGCACTTTTTCCCCTTTATATGCACCTCAAACTATAAACAAAACCTGGGCTTCTCTGCCTTAAGCAAATTACAATATTCTAATAATAAACATACCATTTAGTTATACTCTTCATCTCAAGAAAGCTAAACTTACACACAAAAGATTATCTAAGAGCATTCAATTAATCAGCAGGAACTGCCATATAAAAATCTATTCCAAGCTCTATTCTCAAAGGAATAGTTTTATTATCAGGAAGTGGAAATCTGATTTTTTGGCTTCTTTGTTGAGATTTCAATAGGAAATGGAGCAAATACAGTATGTTTTGACTGCCTGTAAAAAGTAAATTCTACAGGGATTTGTTACTGTGTCAGATTCAAGGATAGGTTTGGGATTGTAGAGGAGGGGGGTTTTTTGTCTTTTATTTTTTTTAAACTGAAGTTTATAGTTTCTTGAATTCTTTTTCAGTCACTTTGATACTTTCTTTGTATCTCCACCTGCTGCCAGGCACACTCAATTCCTCAGCAATGACTAAAGTGAAAAAGAAATCTTCTAGCCCTAAATAACCACAAATAAAATAGCTCTCAGAATCTATGTGACAGGAAACTCCAACATTTGAACAAAGAAACTTAACAGCTATAGTAAGTAGCAAAAAATAAATGAATGGATGGATGAATAAACAAACAAATAAATGCCTGGACACAAGCTGAAGATAAGAAATTTTTAAAGAGGGATAATTCAGGCACAGATTTACTGGAGTTAGGATTCTACAGAGGAAATTTAAGATAACAAATAATTCAAATATAGCAGGCCTTGAAAAGGATTTTAATTGGCCCTCTAGTCCAAGTCATACTTAAACAAGAATCCTGGGTGCAGCAAAGCCTAGCCATAGTCATTCAGCCTTTATATGTATAGAAGGTAAGCACCCAGGCTGGTGAGGGGTCTGGAGGCCACACCTTAGGAAGGATGATTGCTTGAATGAACTGGGGATTCACATTTTAGGTTAGAGAAGAATGGGGGTTGGGGGAGGATGAGGGGAGGCCCTGAAGAGTGAACAGAGAATATGGAGAAAGTATTTAAGTAGTTGAAGGACCTATCATGCTGAAGAAAGATTATACTTGTTCCGCTTAGCCACAAAGGGCAAAACTAGGAGCCATGAGTAGAAGAAGGCATCAAGGACTTGATGTTAGAAAAAACTTCCTAACAATCAGAGCTGCCCAAAGGTGGAAGGCATGATGTATGTACTTATCAGGAAGTTGTGAGTTCTTGCTGACTTCAACTCACCAAGCCAAGGCTTGGATGACCACTTATTGTGGCTTGGGAGAAGGGATTCATGTGGAGATAGGAGTTGTAGGAAACTGCTTTTAGGGGTTTTGTGATTCTGTGAGTACCAGATTTGGAACCAGGAAGGCTTGGACTCATAATCTGGCTCAGACATTTACATTTACTAGCTCTGTGACTTAAGGTAAAACGTGTAACCTCGCTGAGTTGGTTTCCTCATTTGTAAAATGGGGATTATAGTTACAATCTGTACTTCATGGGTCTCTTAGAAGGAAATAAGAAAGCAGTCCCAATCTCTTGTCAACTTTAAGTGGCCATATGTAAATGACTTTTAGTCCTTTGACAGAAATGTAGACTCTCAGAGCTGAAAAGGAACTTAACAGATGATCTAGTTAAACAATCATGGTTTTACAGAGGAGGAAGCCCAGGCCCAGATAGGGAAAATCATTTACCCAAGGTCACAGCAGAGATTACAAAAAACACCTTCTGATCCCCAGTCATCTTCTTGCCTTTTTAATCAATCAAATCAATGTATGAAGCAAAGGAAGATTTCTAGACATTTAAAAGCAATTTCACAGCAATATTTTTAGCAAAAAGGATAAGGGAATCATTAGCAATTAAAAACATTTAAGAGGCGGAAGTTTCCAGTTGTTATTCTCAACAGAAAAGGAGAGAAAACAGATTGCTAATTGAATTGCCTAAGGGAAAGTGCTCCCATGGACTAGGTGAAAAGACTAGATGCAGGTGAAAAGGTAGTCCCTTCATGGAGTCTCTCACTACACATTTCTTAGACAGTGATCTGGATCCAGAAGCTTGGAGTAGGAGGGAGAGAACAGGCTAGATTCCTTTGCGAAATAATGGAACACACTTTCAGTGCTTCCAAACTGTTCCCCAATGAGAAAAAAAAAAGTCATCTTTTTAACACCAATATCCTCCCAGAGAGGCCTTATGGCTGTAAATCATGAGAGACAACAATCTCTGAATAATCGAAATTCCCAGTGAGCCCGAAGGCAATGGAGAGTTGCAAGATGGGTGTCAATATGTGGCAGGCAGCATCCTATCACAAGTGATTCACTCACAAAGAAGCAGCATAAAGGATTTCACTAGGACACAGAAAATAGAAAAAGGCAGTAGGCCAGTCACAGCAGCAGTAGCAGACAGACAACCTGAGAGCTTCACCGGTGCCCATAAAATGTTAAAAGAGCTACAGGAAGGCCTCTGCTGAGTTGGGGAGATCCTCTGTGGAAGGTTCATAGTAGAATATGGACAAGAATCAAACTAAATAAAACGTGGATGGGCTGCAATTGGCACTGGAAGGATTCCCCCCCCCGCCCCACAAAAAAAGTCAACGAAGTAATAGATCTGTTAAAGTATTTAAATGGTTAATAATATTCCACTGATAAATATGTACCTTCAAGTTTCCTCCTTACAATAAATACTAATAAATTACCTCCTCTTCCTTATCTTCTTGTCGTTTGTTAAGCAAAATCAGGAAAGGGTAATGATACAACTCTTAAAAAATAATAACACTACATTTTTTCATTTACTACAAAACCTGATATTGTTGCATCTGAATTATACCCATTTTTACAAAAGAGCTTAATCACACTGAATCATTCCTTTGAAGTTTGCACTGTTCCCTCCAGAGGAAGCCAGCAGCAGTGTTACTAATGTAAAATTTACAGCCCTCTCCCCAACACCAGAGGAAATAGTAGGTGAAGCCAGAATTCTAATCCAGCTGTCAAATGAGAAATGTGAGGTTAGAAAATTAGGTAGAAAATTCACTGCAATAAAATATTATTTATTCTTTCAATGAATGTGTGTGCAGTCACTCAAGTCCTTGGGTTGACAAAGTTTCCTAAAGAAGTCATTATTAATTATTTTTTAAAAATTTCAGTACTATTTGTCCCTCTCCATTCAAAGGTCAAAACTCAAAACTGCTTCCTCCAACATACTCAGGATTGAATGTTAATTGCCAGAGTTCTCTCAATGAAAATTTAACTTTATTATCACTCAACCTTTGTTATTATAAGAGGTGAATGAACATTCACTCAATGAATTTATATTTCCCCCAAAGGGGGAATTATATACTCTGAAGAAATTGTATGACTATGAAAATATGATGCCTAAAAAGGTAAGAAACTAGATGAAATTAAAGTTCAATGTAATTACCCCTTCTTTGGTACCATCTTTTTTCAAATTATTAGTACATTAAACAAAAAGTAAAATGCGAATCATGCAAATGCAAAATTTCACAGTGATGAAGGTCGTATTTATTTCCTTACTGTCTAATTTAGACTGGAGTTCTAAAATACAGCATTAATAACTCTGTATGCCATTTTCTCAAGAACCAAGAACAATGCCCCCAAATATACAACTGTACATTCATTTTCACAAATGTCTTAACACAAACTGTTCACAAATTGCTAAGCAAAACTGCTTCAGTATGTTTATATGCACAATGCAAAAGTAATTAAATTTTAGTAACATAAAACAAATTTAGTAATTAAATTTAGTAACATCCCATTAAAACTATTAAATACCTGCAACAAGTACAAGATTTTACTATTTTTGTGCTTATGTGCTATGACAAGAATAATTTTAATAAAAAGCAACTAACAGAATGAGGCTCTATAACCACAGGAGAAGCTATTTAAAATACAACTAATATGGCCTTTTCAGATACAAAAATAGCAGTTAATTAAAAGTAAAATAACATCGACAATGTTACCTATCAGGCTGCTCACACTTGAGTGGGATGACTGGCTGGTATTTCTAAGGAGAGAACAGAGTTTAGGCTTGATGTCAGAACAAACTTTCTAACAACTACAGCTACCTCAAAGTGGACTAGATGGCCTTAGAAGGCAGTGATTGGTTTCTTCATCCTTGGAGATTTTTCAACAAAGGCTTCATGACCACTTGTCAGGGTACCTTGCAATCACAAGTTCATTTTGGGTATGGGATGAATTAGGCTGGAATAATAATTACTTTCTCTGGCACGATAATCCCATACCCACCCACCCACACCCCAAAAATCATGTGTTTTCTTTCATCTGCTGGAAATAAAGCAAACATCTTAAAGATTTTTGCAAAGCAGAAATGTAACCCAGTATAGACATCTTTGTGATACCTGAGTAGCCAGCTATTGCTAGAAAAACCCTGCCCCCAGCCCCTAACTGCAAACCCCAGTCTGCATAAGACAAAAACAGACTGAGGTCCTGCCGTTGGGCCCCTAAGACATTTCCAAGGAATGTAAGCTAATTACCAGGAAAGCCTAACGATCTTCCTTTAACTAACTGAGTGGGCTGAGAGACAACTCTATCTCTCGCTTAACAAAGCCAGCTGGAGCATCCCTCAGTCTGCCTATGGCCTTGAAGGATGAAAGCCTCAGCCCCAGATATTCTTTTGAATTATGTGACTGTTCCTAGCTCTTATCTCATGAGTCATGTTGTGGGATGTATGGCAAACTGGACAGAGATCCTGGGTTGTAATTCCAATTGACACTTTGTCAACTATCTGATATGTTGTATTTACAATCTATTCAGGGTTCCTCTAACGTATCATGGTCATAAAAAGTGAAATAACACAGGCTTGCTGAGTCTGCAAAGTAACATATGTAAACTTTAAGAGATAATTAAGCACTGAATCCTGTACTGTCTATATAAACCACCTTCTCGGTTTAAACGGGGCCATTGATTTGGGAAGACCCCAATGGCCGCCGGCTAATAAACTTCTCCATTCAAAACTTATACTCTGTGGCGTGTCTCACTCGCTTCTGGTATAACATCTTGAATGCAGTCTTAACTCCATTCAACTGATTTAAAATCATTTTTTTGGCATTTTACTAAAAAGCACACAGAAAAAGGAACTATTTCTGTTGTGGTTCAAAACCAGCAGAGACCTGAACATACCACTGTTCCTAACCAGCTATTTAAAAATTATTAGTAGATAATCTGGTGAGCCAGTGGTAAATACAGCTGTGAACACAGCAGCACATACCATCTGGAGGCTTTTGACTTAAGTAATTTTTCAAATGGCACAAGCTACTTACTGAATTTTATTCCTTCTGTGGCATAACACTCTCACAGAAATTGGCCCTAACTTAAGTAATTCACATCATGAAAGAGAGGTAGATGAGAGATCGAATAAGCCATCCTTGTTACATATTGTCTATTTCAAATCTTTAATGGTTAGAAACCCCTAAAAGCAACAGGAATTCCATCACTCATTTTATGAGTTCTAAAAGTTCTCACAGTAATTTTGGCTAATAATATCTTACATTTGTAAAATATTTTGTACTTTTTCAAATGCTTTCATCTCCATTATTTCATTTGAGCTGATGGATACATTTCTGGTAGCATGGGAAGAAAGTAGAATGATTTTCAGTACTTGGATTCTGGTACCAAATCCATTCAACAATCTTAAAGCTCTTGTTCCAATACTAAGTGTGACCTTAGGCAAAAGTCTGAGTCTTAGTTTCTTTATCTGTTTTTAAAAAAAAGATAATAAATAATATAATCATTCTATCAGCCTTTAATAAATAAAGCATATATTGGTCTAAATTTTGCAAAGTGCTTTGGCTATATTATATCATTTGACCACAACAACCATGCAAAGTAAGTGGTCCAGGTTGTATTATCTCCACTTTACAGATACAGACAGTGAAGCTCAGTGAGGCTAAATGACAGGCTAGTAAACTAGGATGGCGCATGACTGTTGAGTGTGTCAGTCATTATTTTCAATCATCTCTTCCTCTGAAGGTGTTACAAGGACAACTAAAGTAAGATGCATAAAGATCCTTGCATATGGAGGACTTTAAATGTTTGGTAAATAGAACTGAAAATGTTTTAAAGTGCTATATCAATGTGACCTTTCAAAAAGAAAAAAAAAACTTTTGTTACTCCCTGCTCAAAAATATTTAATTGCTCCCCAGTGCCTACTAGAATTAAGCCCAGAGTCCTTACTCTAACACATTCATGACTTTGCTACACTCTGGCCCCCAAATGCCTTGTTATTTCTTTCTAATAAGCCACCTAAGCTAATATGTGTTACTGTCTGTTAAGCTTTTGACCATACCATTATATCTAATGGAAATGCTCTCAACTATTCTCCTACCACCCAAATTCAATTTTTTCAAGACCCTTTAATTTACTTTGATTATTTTCTCTTTTCAATTTATCTTTCCCCCTGACATAAGCCTTCCATACTCTCTCCCATGAAGACCTCATGCACTTTCTATGGGCTTTCACCTTACCTTTAGGGAGAGGACTCCCAAATAAATGTCTTAATTCCTTCCTTCTTTCTCAGAAACCTAGGCTCACATGTCTTACAGCATACTGCACATGTCCACTTGAATGTTCCACTTCAAACTCATATGACTAAAGACTTTTCATTTAACACCTTTCTTTGGTTAAAACTGTGTTTTAAAAGACAGACTTATTATTAAATCAAATATGTCTCTAAAACTGGTGATAGGGGAGATTACTTTTTAAGCCTGAGGCCTTTCTGCTCTAGAATAGAACCTGCCTTTAGCTTGTCAAAGTAAAATGTATAAAATCTGCATTTAAGCCCCATATTTGTATCCTCCAGACCCACAATTATAGATATGTATATATGCACATAGGTATGGAGGCAGCTAATTATATTCCTAGTCGCCATCACTTATTGTGACAAGGTTCAAAGATAGCTGAACAGTAGAAAGGTAGAAAATTCATAAATACTGGGAGATTCTTTCCCCAGCTTTGTCTTTTACTAGGTATGTAACTTTAGGCAAATCACCTCAACTTTAAGTTCTTCATCTCTTTTTAAAAAAAAATGAATAATACCTGACTTACCCAACTCACAGAGTTATCATAAGGATCAAATATATAATAAATTACATTCTGCAAATATAAGGGATTCTTATCATCATCACCCTTATCAAGTGACAAATTAAGGCAACACAGTAAATCAATTCATAATTGGCTTTCATAAATCTTCACTAAGACTTCCATGAATTTTTCATAACATGCTTTATTTCTAAGGGAGAAAGCAAACATTTATTAAATGCCTACTATGTGCACTGTGCTAAGTGCTTTGCAAATACTAACTCATTTGATCCTCACAACAATCTTGAAAGATAGCTATTATTATTATACTCCTTTTACAATTCAGTACAATAAGGTAGACAAAGATTACATGACTTGCCCAAGGTCCCAAAACTAAGAAATGTCTGAGTCTAGATTTGAACTGGGTACCAGGCCCATTACTTTATCAACCTACACCTGCCTTCTAACACATGCTGGGTTTATTCTATTACCTATGCTTTTAAGAATTGTTGCTTTCTCACCTTGCCTATTCCATAGCTTTAAATACCTGCCCCTTCATTTTTTTTTTTTTTGGATTGTGCCCTTCTTTGGTCACAAGGCAGTTCACAAAGCTATTCTAGTGCCTTCCCTATTTTAATGATTTCCTATTTATCTTGTATATAGTTTTTATACACATTTGTTTGCTTGTTGCTTCCCCCCATTAGATTGTGAGCTCCTTGAGGGCAAGGGCTGTTCTACCTCTTTTTGTATCCCCAAACACTTAGTACAGTGAAAGGAACATGGTAGGCAGTTCATTTCCCACCAGCTAATCTACTTGGTCTTCACTCAAGTGGCATCATGTTTCCCCTAGATAAGCTCATTATCAAATAAACGTAAAATAATTTTGCAAGATAATTTTCTGAAAGACCTCACACTAAATTAATTAGTAAAAGAGGGCAAATGTAAGATTTACAGTACTCTTTTCAACCATTTTTTTTTCCAATTTCTATTAAAAAATCATCAAGTTTGTCCGGCACAACTTGCTCTAATAAAACCAACTTGATGACTGGTCATGATTCCACTGTTCCATAAATGTTAACTAATTTTTTAAACTATTATTTCATTAATCATAAAGATCAGGCTTAAAAAAATGTCAACTTCAAGGACTTACTCTCCCTCATCTTATTTTTGAATATAGTGGTTGTTTCATGGATTGAACTCCTTATAGAATTCTATCAACAATGAAAAAAAAAATTGGACAAGGAACAAATTTTTCAACATATACAAAATTAATGCACTCAACTATGGAATTTAAAAAAAAAAAAAAACAAGAATCACGTCTACTTTTTTCTAAGCTCCAGGTATCCCCAAGTATCCATGTGATTATACTAGATAGCACTGCCCTATTCCCCATATTTTTCTAACAATACTGGATCAGTAGCTAGTTTCGCAAAATTATTTGTTCCTTGTCTAAATACTTTTTTCACTGAAGATGAAAATCTACTAAGAGTTCATCTTTAATGCACTCTTTTTAAAGTCATGTTAAATAGCTAAAGCTTTAGATTTTCAAAGATTCAAGACTTACACATCACCACTTTCCTCATTAATTTATACTAAAAAAAATTTTCTTAAAACTTCCCCAATTTTGCTTTCAAATTTGAAAAACTGTATCTGTCACTTTCTTTACTACAAGTTAAGCACTTTCCACTGATAGTGCTTAGTGCCAATGCTTGGTACATAGTAGGCATTAAAAAACTACTTACTGACTGACTGTACCTAGGTTTATGACCAGGACTCTCTCATAGTCAATATAGAAGAGAAAATAAGGCAGGATGGATCATGGAAGTAGTAATGGATACATCTGACACTTTAATCAGTAACCTAGCGATTCTCAGGAAACTTCATCCAGCAACTCTAAGTAGTCAAGGTACTCAGAGAATCGGAAGGAATGGAGCCAATGTGTCACAGATCATAAGAGTAGAGGGGGACAGAAAAGCCAGGACTTCAAGAAACACTGGTAACTTTTCCTGGCTTTCTTAAATAAATTCATCATGACCCATCATCCAACTCTGGTATGACTGAGTATCAAGTGTTCAGGTAATGAGTATCTTGGTAAACCTGCTCTACAGACAACAGATACAATCTTTACTGGAGCCAAAAACAAAAACATTTAAGAGGTCAATCTTCAAGATACCACAAAGAGGGAAAGATTCCAAAAGAATGATAAAGATCACAGATGGTACCATTATTTTTAAAAGGCAACCAAGAAGCCATAAGCAACTACCAAACCATATGCCAACTTTCACGTCTCTATAAAATCTTTATGAGAAAAGTCCCATGCACATGGAGGGTATCTGGAAGAAAACATTATAATGAGACAAGAAAGCTTTTGGGAATTGGTTTTCCACAGAAATCATGTCTTCAAAATCACACAACTAAAGCCACAGAAAATATAAAATGTGGTTCTATTTACTGTTGATTAAAAAAAAGCAATTAATTTATTCCTAGCTTACTTCAAAGATAGCGCAAAGCCCACGTTCTTCAAGAGGCCCTTCCAAACTCCTCCCAGTGCTAGTACCTCCCTTCTGAAATTACATACTGTTTACCCTGTCTTATGTCTCATTTGTACATTATTGGTTTGTATGTTGTCTCCTTCACTATAATGTGAGCCCTCTGAAGGCAGGGCTCATGTTTTTGCGTTTCTTTGTGGGAGAGAGAAAAGTATTTATCACAGTTCCAGACATATAATAAGTGCATAATAAATAATGCTCATTGACTGACTAGCTCTTCAGGGAGTATGGTCTCCAAAAGCCCAGTTTTCAGGGTGAAAAAGCAGAGCAGATGGGAATAAGATGGTTGGGGTGAAGCACAGTAGAGCTTGGTCCATACTCCTAATACTACAATACACAAGTCACCATCAATGTGTTTTATCTTTCAAGAGTCACTCAAAATATGTAAATTAGCTCAAAGCAAAGGAATTTGGACAAATTCTGGTAAAACATCTTCTGCATATAATTGGGATGCACTTTCCCACAAATGCACATGGTATTGACGGGAAGAGAGTCAGGAAGCAAATATAGAACACATGCAGCCAGGACAAATGCAAGACGGGCAACAAGCATGTCTAATGTTGCTGTGAACTGGTGGTGGGAATATATACACCAATTAGCACAGATCCACTCAAGTACTTGATTTGTATATAGGCTCTTCACCAATGTTTGTTAGTCCTTGATAGTGGCTTTGGCTGTTCCAGAACCCAGACAAGAAGAGAGAAAATGAACAATGATGACACTGTGTTCCAGTGCAAACTGTCCGGTCTTCGGTTGTTTCTCCCACCCCCTCAGAAGGGGTACTGGCAGCAGAAACCAGGGCATGGCACTATCATATTACAGACTGCATCTCACCACCCACCTGAGCTGTTCTAGGTAACAACTAAATTGTATTGGAAATGATGGCCTGGTTGCTGGGAACTGCCTCTTTCCTACCATTTTACCTCTTAACCAGCTCAGGGGAAGATTAAACACTTAGCACTTTCCATCTACCTCCTCCACTCCTTCATAAATTACTCACCAGCCAAAGGTCAATTAATTCTACTTCAAGCAATCTCTTCCTAAAACATCCTCATTCGAGTCTCTCAGAAGCTCCAGTTCCAATATAATCAACTAACTATTGGATGTGCCCCAGATCTCTAAAACTCAACATGTCCCAAACTAAACTCATAATCTTTTCCCCAAAACCCACCTCTCTTCCAGATCTCCCTTTTACTGGTGAAGGTACCATCTACTTCCAATCACCCAGGCTCACAACTCAAGATTCAGACTCTACCCTTCATTTTCCTCGGGACTTGCTAAGTCATGTTCATTCCACCTCTATACATCTTCCCTATTCATCCTCTTCTCTCAACTCAAATGACCAGTCCCTAGTTCAGGAGCTCAGCACCTCTCATCTGGACTGTTATAACAACATTTTCAATGGGCTCCTAGGTTTAGGTCTCTCCTCTCTATTCTCCATAGATACCAAAGGGATATTCCTAAACTTCCATTATTCTCCTGTAAAAAAAGCTCTTGTTAAATGTTCTCAGGGAAGGGGGAGGAAAGGGAGGGATAGAATTTGGAACTCAAAACTTAAAATAAAAATACTTTTAATTGGAAAAAATAAAAAAATTAAAAAGCCTCTATGGCTTCCCTTAATGCATCTGGCACTTAAAGCCTTCCACAAGCTGGCCCCAATCTACCCTGGCAGGCTTATAGCTAGTTACTCCCTTCACTGGTCTAATCTAACTGTCCTAAACAAGTAGCATGGTATAGTGGAAAGGACAACGGCTCTAGGTTAAAGGGAACTGAATTCAAATTCCAACTACAACATTTACTGCTTGGATGGTCTTATCAAGTTACTTAAACAAGCTTCAAAGGGCCTCAGTTTCCTCACTTGTAAAAAGAGAACTCTGGAGTAAATGACCCTTGAGGTCCCTTCCAGCTCGATATCTATGATCCTACCTAGGATCCTGTGGTCATATGAACCTTTCCCTGGTCCTTACACATGATAATCCATCTCCTAAAAGGACCTGGTAATTAGATTAGATAAAGTCTAGATTGCTCTCCCCACCTCAACCCTCTTTCTCCCAAGATTAGCATCCAGTAAAAACATGAGGGCTTTTCTTGTTAGTGCTTCCCTTCCCCCAACATTGCTGTTTATTTACTTTGTTTATATATTGTATTTACTTATATGTGTACAAGTTATTTCCCTCAATAGAACATAAGGTTCTTGAGAGTAGAAGCTATTTTTATCTCTATATTCCCCATAAAAAGAGCTCAATAAATACTTTATCATTCATTTATTAAAAAATGCATAACGACTGCCAGAAGCAGCTAGGCTGGTCAATGGATAAAGGACTGGGCCTGGAGTCAGTAAGACCTGAGTTCAAATGCAGCCTCAGGTATTTTTTTTAGCTGTGCGACCATGGACAAGTAACTTATTCTCTGTTTACCTTAATCCACTGGAGAAGGAAATGGCAAACCACTCAAGTATCTTTGCCAAGAAAGCCCCATGGACAGTCCACAAAGAGTCAGACACAACAGAATGACCGAACAACAACAATTAACTGCTGAGTGTTTTCCTTTCCAAATATTGTCCTTAGCCTCTCTTCCCCCATCCAAACCTTTTATGTGCCAAATAATGACATAATCCTAGCTGACAAAAATAAAAATATTGCTAATGACACATCTATATCAGGGGAAAAAAAGCTTTAAGTCTTAAAAATGAAATTAGATGTTAAGGAATAGCATTAACATCTAAAGTTCTTAAAAGTCTACTTAGACATCTACAGCTCTTCATTTACCCACTTTTAAATCTACTTTTCTTCAAGTACCAGCAAAATTTGGGGGTAAAAAAACTATTCCATTTTTAAATCAGTATTTACCAGAATTTCAGAGTAAACAGAGTATTTCACTCATTACTTGGTTAAGAAAGGAATTCTATAGGTTTGCATGGGAATCTAGCCACTATAAGGAATTATTTCTCAACTTAAATGAATTTAAAAATAAAACTCATTTATGAGTTGGGAACTTTCTGTATGTTTCAAATTTTAAGCAATTTCTCTACCTGCTACCAAGATATGTTAATTATATTAGCAGCATATTATAAAACAGCCATTGGTTTTACAATATGTTTCATTATAAGTCACATTTTCTAGAAAATAACCTACTCTCTTAAATATGCTGCCAGTTCTCCAAAGAATTAATACACAGAACTGCCTCATCACCCAACCAATCTTTTCCTCCTGCTACCTTGACCCTGCCTTCAATCAGTTAATTGAGTTTCAGATAAAGGCACCATATTAGCCATATGCATAAACAGATTTCATGCATGTTTGCTTTTATGTCTTTTGCTCCTTTTAAAATATTCAAGCCCACATAACATCGTCAACAACCACTTGGTTTCTCATAAGCTTAAAGAATACTCTTCCCAATACAAAAGGAAACGTAAAGAATGACCATATCATTAAGTACTGGGAAAGGTCATTGCTGATCTATTTTATGGCTTATGGCAGTCTGACTCAGTCATGAGCCTATATTCAAGAGAGATTATGTTAGAAAGATAGACAAGACAGACAGATGGAAAGAATAGGATAGGATAAATGTGGGGTGGGGAACCTGTGGCCTTCTAGGTCCTTGGGTGAGGCCTTTCCACCAAGTCTAAGTTTTATGGAACAAATCCTTTAATTAAGGAGATTTGTTCTTAGAAGTTTGGATTCAGTCAAAGGACTGCACTTGAGGACCTATAGGGTTCCCCATCCCTGGGATAGACAGACAGGGAGGATGGCAGGCAGAAGACATAAACACAGTCAGTATAGAACTAGGAAATTTACAAAGTTGGCTATACACGTGCCATAAATGTGCCTAAACAAATTTCTAAGACATGAAGCTGGGAGGGAAAAAACTTTAAAGCTCAGCACCTGTGTGGCATAAGTTTAAACAGAGGAAAGAGGTCCACACTTAGTAATGTTGATTTCTGAGAGAGAGAGACAGAGAGTTCAATTTTATAATATTGGGTATAGTAATGCTTATTTCATAGGGCAAAAGAAATGACCCCCTAGGTCACTATAAAATGGTCTATTTTTTTTTGCCTGATTTTAAACTACACAATAGCTAACAAAACCCTTTGACCTTAGAACAAGATGGCTTGTGAAAAGTCTATTAATAAATTACTTGGTTTCCCTTTTCCCCTTCAAAATCATAAATAAACTCTCTTACAAATTAAAACTGACGTGAGTATATGAAAGCATGTGTTCTTCCATCACACGAAAAGAGGCAAGCAGGATGATGGAGAAGGATTAAGAAATGCACCCAGCACATTTATAAACCATTCAGTGTTGAATAAAGCTACAAAGAGGAAAGAAGACCAATGCACTGTGACCTAACAGCTATATAAAGTCACATTAGTTAAAAGGCTTGCTTGCAAACACACAAGCATTTTACTGAACCTTAATGACAAACTTAAGGAGTTCTGCTCTCCTTCATATGTACTGCTCTCCCACCCCCAAATTGTATAGCATGAGAAAGTGACGTGTCACTGAAGACACCTAGAGAAAATTATTTTTATATGTATAATGCATGTGTGCAAGCATTGAGAAATAATCACAAATGCTTAAAATGCAATTCACAACAAACTATAAAATATAAACACCAGACACCCCTCCCCCCCCACACACACACACGTGCAAACACAAGCTTAAAACTGGAACTCGCTACAAACCATAAAACATAAACACACACCCCCCCCACACACACACACACCATACAAAGGAAGTGGCTCAGATACATTACGTCAGCTTTTGCCTCAATTCATAAATGTAAAACCACAAAGTAAGGCAAAAATCTAAACAGTCTTTCTCTAGAAACCTGCTTGGAGTGAATGCATGCAGTTTAAGTCTTTAAATATGCTGCTGAACAGCACTCGCTGATGCATCACTTTCAACAGCCACAGGGAAAGAAATGGTGTAATCCTAGTCAATTCTATCGTGCAGCCAGATCAAATAACATTTCAAGCATTGCCTGCCAAGCACCAAGCCCAGCCAGAGTACAATAAGCACTCAAGTACTCTGGACTCAAAACCACCTTTCACTGGTCCCAGAGATCTTTATAAAATAGTTTAAACACAACTAAATTAGAGGGTTGATAAAAAAAACAAATAAAAGCTTCTAAATGTTGCTCCCACACAATTCTGAACTTGCTGTTAAGCATCTAAAATGTCTGCCTTATATTAATTTGCTAAGGAATGTCAATATTCAAAAATCCTCTTTCCTGAAAGCATCCAAATATGACCCACAAATAAAAATACTGAGTTGACTATGTCTAGAAACAACTGCCTAGAGATCAACTGCTTTGCACTTAATATTATTCCAGACTGTAAGTTTTAAATAGTGTTTACTTTAAATACAAGTTCCAAGCAAAAAATTCCAGAACCCAATGTTTAAATTTCACAGCATCAAATTTTGAGACTTTGACAACTCTGCCCTCAACTTTTAATTATTTTCTAAGGCTGAAACTAACAGACCCTCCCCCCTCAAAAACCCACAATTACAAGGGGAAAAATTAGTCTTCTGGTCCACCGCCATTTTCATTCACATGCCATTAAAAAAAATTTCCATATGGCTGAAAGGAGGCCTTCCAGCCAAACAATGCCCCATGGAGAGCAGTGCCACATGTGCTCAGGAGAAGCCTAAAAGCTGGTTGTAAAACAAAGTGGAGCTGGTTTCTTTCTAAACAAACAGAAAGTGGTCAAGCAGGTCTCCAGTCACTTCACAGCTGAGAACAAGATTTCAGTAAACATTTTTTTAAGCCACCACCTAACACCAAAAGATTGTAACAATTAAAACTTTAAAAGATTCTCCCTCTAGGATATTTCTGCACTTTAGCTATTGTAGCAAAAGGTATTCAGATTGTATTAGAAAAGTAAATTACATTTTTAAGCTCAATGACACAAAAGTGCTTTATAAGAATATTTAATAAATGGACAGAGCTAGATTAAAAAATTTTTTAACCCAGCGGCAGGCAAGGCGAGAAGTGCTGCTGAGGTACACCAAGGCAGTTCATCTACACAAGCCAACTTTTCTTGCTTAGAGGTAAAAATAAACACACAGTGGAGTATTTTCTCTGCCCGAATGATGTTGGTTACTTTATGTTGGGTTTCTTGGGCTTTAGCAATTAAAAAATAAAACCAGAAGTATTTTAGTGGTTATACAATAGGCAGTTCACTCATTGCCTATTCCTGGAAAGACAATTCCGTATTTGATCCTTCAAGAACATGTTATGAGGTCAGCTTCAACACTGCACTCCTTTTTAGCAACTGGGTATAGGCAACTTTTGAGCATCACATATTAAAAAGTCTACAGCAAGATACAAATCCCAGACTTCTGAAATCTCCAAATTCACCAGAACTCACTTATTCCGACTTCTCGGCCTACAACGGGAAATCTTTCCCACCCCTTCCTAAACAACTCCTTTCATTCACAATCCCTGAGTGAATTCATGCCAAGGTTCCTGCCCCAATTCTTCCTGGCACAGTCCCTGGCCACTTGCATGGCCCTCACTTCACCAGCTCTGCCTGCCTTGGGTTTTAATCTTGCCAGTTCTTGGCAGGGGAAGGGCCAACGCCACTTGCCTGCAGTCTCAGCAGCTGTTACAAGCTGACCCCAGCAGAACTCCTCCTCCTCCGGAGCCAGCAGCAGGGCTGCAGGGCTGCTTCCAACCTCATAGGGGACCCTACACCAAGTCGGGGCCCCAAAGCAAGGGATGAGAAGAAAGCAGGAAGGTGGGGTGAGGAGGAAGGAGCAGGGCAGGGAGAGGAGGGGGAGGGGAATGAGATGCACTTGCTAAACAAAAGGAGGCCCCCTCAGCTTCTCGGCGGCGCGGCGCTGCTCCGGGGCCGGCCGGGAAGTGAAGAGCATAGCCCGACTTGGAGCCTCCCTCCCGGCGGCGCTCGGCCCGAGTGCAAAGCTCCCCAAAAGCGGCCTGGGGTGCCGGGGTCCCCCACTCGCGGACAGGCACCCCGTCTGCGGCCACTGCGGCTGCTTCCAGCAGCCCCAACACAGACACCGGCGGCCGCGGCGGCTCGGCTCACTCCAGCCTCAGCTGCGGGGCAGACAGTTCCACATGCCTGTGACCCAGGCTCTTGTCTTTTACCCAGACACCAGAGGAGAGAAAGAACAGCCTCCGAGAGACAGGAGGCGGCGGTGAGGAAAACCCGGCGTGGAGCCCGGGGAGCCACGCTTGCCAAGCTCGGCTCCGCTGGGCTCCGTTCGGCTGGGCTGTGCTTGATCCTCCCCGCCTCCTCCTACTCCCTCCTCTTCGCTCCCCCCTCCCCCCTCCCTCGCCGGCCAGGCACTCACACTACGCTTCCTCCCGCTGTTGCTTTATCCCCTTTCCTTTCTCCAGACTCCCTCCTCTCCAGTCCTCCCTCCCTCCCCCTCCAGAGCAGCCGGAACCAGGAGGCTGCGTGATTGATGGCAGCTCTTAATAGCGTGGTCAGCTAGAAAATGCATCTGCAAGCAAGATATTAAAGAGGCAGCGCATCCCCGAGAGTGATCAGCAGTTCACACATCCTAGAGCTAGAGCTGCTACTGCTGCTGCTGCTGCGGCCGCCGCTGCCGCCGCCGCCGCCGCCAAGAATATTAATGCAAACCACCTACTGACGTCTCACAAATGCTGCTAAAAAGATAATAGTAACAGGAAAAGACACACAAAGCATTCATTTGTTCTAAAGCTGCACGAGAAAAAGATGCATTTCGATATGTCGAGACTATCTCTGGCCCCAATTTTGCTTGCAATTTTCAAATACAGTGAAAGCCATTTTGTTAAAAAACCTTCCTCTCCCACCCCTTTTCCACAGCAGAATAAAGATCCATCTGCTAAGGGAGGCGAGGCTTAAATTGGGTTTGACTGAAATTCGTCTAATGAGGAAGCAATAAATGCACATTCCTTAGCATGTGGCTTTAAATGAACATATACACGCACTGGCTACCAAATTACAATCTCCTTCATTAATTCATTTTATATGCATCTAAACAAAATTACCAACTGTCAATTTTAAATTAGTTTCCTCCCTACCAACAGTGGAAAAACAGACTCTATTAAAAATAAAATTTTAAACTAAATTTATGCAATTCATCCCTTGATAGTAACGATCATTTATTTTAACACTATCATTTATCATTTATTTGTAACACTACAGAAGAGTGGCATTGTATTATACTAAATTGTGTAGCCTAAAAAATAAGAATACCCTCAGTGTCAACTCAAAATAAGCAGAAAAGTTTTCAGTTATCAAACTCCAATGAAACTTCAAGTGTCATTATTACTATCTTTAATCTTCAGATCAGCCATTTTAAGAGAATCTGAAAGCGGTTTTAGAACTATTAAGCCTTTCGACATCCCAAAATTTTCCTAAATTATTAGGTTCCTGTTTTACAAATAGGTATCTGAAATATAAAAGAATTAAGGAATAATTTGCCCAAAGTAACAAAATAAATCAGAGAAAGAGCTTAGGCTAGAACCCAAGGGCTCCCAGACACAAACTGGGATGAAACTGACATATTTTTCTTGTTCCCAGATTATTTTTGCTGGATTCATAGTATCCTCAACTTTAAAGAAAATTCAAGTTATAGAAATGGATAGAAACATCTATCTAAAACTACTAACACAGCAAATACACAGATAGCTGATTAAGTAGAAAACGCCCTTGCCACCCTGAAAAGGCTTCTGTGATCAATACAAATTGAAGGCAGTATATAGTGCTACATAATGCAAGTCTGGCTCTGCTGCAAAACCCATTGTACATTAACGTCTCAATAAGAGAATAACCTGCTGCCTGAAAATAAACTTCATATCCAAGTGGCTTTGTGATAGCACTGTAACTGTCAGAGGTGAAATCAATTCCAAAGTCAACCTACAGACCCTGTATTTGCCCAACCATGTTTCCCCTTTACTAATTCACTAAACCATGAAGCACAACAGAACCAGAAAAAGCACTTTTTTCCTTTCAGACTACCTAAGACATCCAGAAATTAGCGAGTGCTAGTGAGAAAAGCAACACTAATTTCCCAATTAAAATGGGATACATTCAGCAGTCCTTTCGTCTCTGGAAACTATGTTGAGGTTGAGTCTAAAGGAGGAAAGATATTTATTATTATTTTATAGACTGTGGCACCAAAAAAATTGTATACGGAAACTCAGAGATACCACCCCTGACCACCTATACTCACTACACTATACAAAGTTTTTTTTTTTTAAGAAAAAGTTAATGAGGTGAGTAGAGCAACCATTTATTATAGCTAAATTCTTCATAGCCTGCAAATTAATTAAGCAACATGCCAACAACAGGTAAAAACTACAGATTGAATTTTGTTCCTGAGCTCCTGCGCATTCACACATTACACTGCATAAAGGTTACAACATATGCCGGCAAACAAGCAAAAATCTTATTAAATCCTCTCATAAGAATGGAGAGGGAAGAAGTATCTTCAACTTTTAGTACTCAACAATCTTTTCTTTTTTCTTCAATTTTTTTTTCTTTCTGAAGACTTTTCCCCTCTCTTGTGCTCTCTTGAACTGAAATATTTCAGCGAGCTGATAGTCAAACAACGTAAGAGTTCCTCAACATGCTAGGGATGAGTATAAAAAGCGATACATCTGCTTATTAGAAAAAGAGATCATTAGAAGAATATTCTTATGTATTTTATATAGGCACATGATCAAACAAAAAGCATAGGTATTAAAGGTAAGTACTAGCTTAGAAATGGAATAACAATTAACTATTCCTTACCTCTTATATTTTCAATATCAATGCAACTGATCCAACATGGCATAGATTATTTCAAACATTATGTCTCTGACCTGTGTATATAGCATTTCTCCTACTTGTCCTCAGCTCCAATCCAACACAAATCCAGGTCCTGGTTTCACAACAAACTCCATTTATCAAAACAACCCTGTCATGTTGAGTACCATTAACAGATAATGAAAGGAGACAACGGATGCAGTTACAAGCAAAGCACTCAGTATTCTACAGGCCTAAGCATGCAGCCAAGTGAGCTGACATCTGACTTTGTCCTAACAATTATAATTAAGTAAAAAACCTAGTTAAAGTAACACTAGTGCTATGACCCAGAAATCTAAAATTTGCCAGAGTCCTAGCACAGTCAGATCCAATGCAATGAGCTGCCCCATAACCCAGAATAACCCATTTTTCTATCTTTTACTTAATCGCTTTGCTCTTTAATTTCTGAAGAAAGAACAAAGTGAGGAAGACTGTGTTTCCCTCTCTTACAGGCTGCAGCCTGAAGAAGCAAACCACTCCTCCCTCACGAAGTGAGTGGGGCTGAAGGGCAAGGGAAGACAGCTTTACATCAAAGGGCAAATAACACTTACCCAGAGAGACTCCTGATGGGGTTCATTAAAATTTCAAAACTGTCAAAATGCCAGAGGAAAAACAGTTCAAATCTTTCCAGAGAAAACCCATTGAGCAAACTGAGTGAACAAACCAAAGGAGTTGATATTGTTACACTGGTGTTACTTTGCTCAGAGACAGCCAACAACTGACATTTGTGAATGATGCTGGCCTATGTTTTTCTCTAACAGAATATGCAGCAGGAACTTTTTTAGCAGACCAACTTTTCCTTTCACCAAGTCACCAAAATAGATCTTCCAATTAACTATACGCATGCTGAAATACCAAAGTTGCTTAAGTGAAGGATAAAAAAAAATTTTAATTATCAAACAGATACCTCCACCAAAGGCCTACACTGATGTCTCAATGGGTTGTGGAGATAATCCTGGCTTCTCAAAACTTATGTCCGTAGAGCACAAGCTTTAATGGATCCTACAGTGCCTGGCAAGGCTTCAAGTACTGGCCTACCAATAGATAGATAGTCATCCAAATATCTGCCAGGCTATATTCAACTGTTTGATCACCAGATAATATTTCTGGCCATAGCAGCTCATAAAGACAATCTCAGGCATGGAGAGGTTGTGATCCATGCAGATATAGCACCCATGATAATGAAAATTACAGATCAATTAAAACCGAATTTCAAGTTGAAAATTGATAAGATTTATTTAACCCAACTTCATAAAGATCATTCTTTCAATTTATTCTGAGTTAAATAATAGGGTCCATATACTATTACCTAGACAAAGAGCTAAAATTGCTGAATTTCAGGCAATATAAATGTCTGAAAATGGCTACAGGTTTTGGCTGAGCATTTGGGGAGTTCTCAACATAGGCAAAAGAACCTATACTTCAGCTCAATCTTAATCTTGTATTCTATCAGTCATTTCTAATATGCAAAGTATTTATAATATCTTAACTTCATTCATATGTAGAATTAGATTGGTATATTTTACAAGCCTCTAGCAATGTTCCCAATAAATCTGTATATCACATAAATACACAACTGCAGATTTCTAAGTGTATATCTATATTAAAAATATTAATTTAAACCATTAATGATTTATTTCTTTAAAAGGAAGGTAGGAATTGCCCTAAAATGTATTTGATATGAAGAACAGCAATCAAATAGTTATAGGTAAAAACTGCCAAACCAAAATTATCCCAAAATATCCCTTAGCTTTTTCTTCTGGGGGAAATTCAGTCTATGGACTTTTAAAAATAAAAAAATTAAAATAAGTACTTGGTCCCTCAATTCATATATTTGCAAACTATAAATTCTACTAAATAAGGTCAGTTGCAGGTTGTATACACATACATGAATTTTTTTTAAAGAATTTTATTGTCAATTACATTATCAAATCTTATTTTTCATACTAAGCGTTCACACCTTTACAAAGTTTTTCTTTGTAAATAAGAACTTTTTGCTCTCCTTTCTGTTGCCAATCTTGTAATTGGTCTGTTTACATGTCATATTTCCCTTGTAAAATGTAAGCTTCTTGATGCCAAAAATGTGTTGATCCCAGTGCCTTACACATGGTCATTCCAAAAACAAGTCCACTGAAGAGAACTGGAGACAAGGGGAAAATCACAGATTATTCTATGGCCTAAGAAACAAATGGAGACAGGAATAACTCATTAGGTAAAAAAGCACCAGTAAAAAACTTAAAGCGTTGATTTGGGATATATTCAAAGAGAAAGACTTATACAACAAACCATAATAGTGTCATAGCTATCTCTAGGATTCCAGAATCCGAGAGAGTAATGAAGTATTGCAGGACTTTTTTTGGAGGGGTGGGGAGGAGGGCCGTGCACAGGGGGTTGGGGGAGGGGGAGGGAAGGGGAGAGAGAGAGAGAGAGAGAGAGAGAGAGAGAGAGAGAGAGAGAGAGAGAGAGAGAGAGAGAGAGAAGTAAGCATTAAGTGGACAAGTAAGAGTAATCTCATTTATGCCGAATATTTTCTTTTTTACACTTGGCTACAAACCTTATAGTAATAATTAAATTTAATCTCAACAAAGGATACCAAATTCTAAATTATGTACTCTTTTTAAAAGAGCCAAAGAAAACACTGGAAACCACAATTAGAACAGGCTGGCCTGTATCAATATTGCAAAGAGCACACACACCAAGCCTCAGATAAGAAGCAACAAAGGGTAGGGGAAAGATCACAGTATTTAGAGCTGGAAAAGACCTTCATGATCATCTAGTCTAACTCCCTCATTTTCAAAAGAACAAAACTACTTGCTGGTAAATTCTGCTAGCATATGAACTATGTTCGTTTGGGCCAGTTAAACTGCTTTTTATATAGAAAGCAGCTAAAGACTTTCACAATACTTTACATAACATTAGATATTCACCATGGGTTAGCAGGGGGGGGTTCTATAGTAAACATAACTGGGGCTCAAAGAGGTTAAATAAAGGGTCCATAGTTACACAGCTAGTGGATCAAAGGCAGAATTTGAACCCAAATCTCTCCAGACTCAGTCCTCAATGGTTTTTCTACTACACCACACTACCTCTCAATCAATTTTTGATCCTTAGTTTCTCCATTGGTCAAATGGGAAGACTGGACTAGTTTACTCCTAAGGTCCTATCCCAACAATCTACAATCCCTATGTATTGTCGTTTTTCAGTCATGTCTGACTCTTCATGACCCCATTTGAGGTTTTCTTGACAAAGATACTGGAATGATTTGCCATTTCCCTCTCTAGCTCATTTTACAGATGAAGAAACTGAGGCAAACAGGGTTAAGTGACTTGCCCAAGGTCACAAAGCTACTCAGTGTCTGAGGCTGGATTTGAACTCAGGAAGACAAGTTTTCCTAACTCCAGGTCTAGTACTCTGTCCACTGTACCACCTAGCTGTTCCAAAGCCCTATCTATAGATAAAAATTATGGTCATACTCAAAGTTCACAGTTCCTAGACTCAAAATAGGTTCATTTATATATGCCTGTTAGAAACAATATTTTTTAAAAAGCCATTATATAGTTTTACTCTATTCTTCAAACAAAACATTACAGAATCATTTTGTTGTTATTTCTTCATTAGTAACAAAACTAGCAATTTTGCTAAAATGCTAAAAATTTTGCTAAAAAGAAAACAAGGTCACAGACTGGATGTTTCCTATCTATGGAGCCAACTCTTACATTGGAAGGGAGACATAAACCACCACCATCATTGGGTGAGCACCCACTACAAACATGTTAGGATATTTAGGATTCATCCATTGTTTTCTGTACACAAAGGTACTATTTCCTGGCATATAACTCAATCAAGGATATAAGGATAAAAAAAAAGCAAGGATACAAGGATGGGGGTGGGGGGTGGGGCGCATGCCTTAGAGCAAAGCAATGAGCATTTATTACGCACTTATGTGCCAGGCACTGTGTTCAGTTTAGCCTTCAAGTAGCTAAAATTGTAGGAATACGCTTTAAACATTTAATAATATTTTCTCTTACACCTCAAAGATTAGTAGTGATGAGGTTTGAAAAATAAAGTTATGCAGTTCCAAAGACAACTGTCCTTTGAAAGGACCCCCCAAAAAAGTGAGGTACAGAGATCTCTCACTCAGTGGAAGAGTTATAGATAAAATGACAAAGAGGGTCATATAGATGAATGAGCTGAGGAACTGAGGGACCTGGCAGGATGTTTAAGATGAGATCCCTTATGCACTTAGATATCTACTAAATGTAATACATTCAGTCATGGGATCCAGCCAAGTTGCTAGGAAGCAAGTTGTGAGAAAAGACAACTCAAAAACACAGCAGGAATCTTCACAGCAAGAAATCAAAACATAAGCCAGGCCAGATATTTCAGCAAATAATATAAGGTCTACAAATCAGAAACATTAACTTAGCTATTATTTTTTCTTCTGATTTGTTTCCCCTACTACTTAGCACCTAGGAAGAGAGGTTAAGCATTTCCCTTTCCATTAAAAAAAAAACCCAAACCAAACACCCCATTCCAAGCATATGTCAGGAAGATGAAAAATGAAAACTAAAGGCTGAAAAGAAAAAGAATATCACTTCTCGGATTAAATACAACAAGCAGAAAATTCTACCCATCTAGCAATTCTCTGGTTCAAGACCAGGTACTTCCTTCTGAAATTATGTGCTTTTATTTTGGGAGATAGCAATTTAAAAATACACATTCCCATAAAAATTACACACTTGCTAAAACGAAATTAAATGCCACATTTGCAGGAATCTTCAACCAAAAAAGCAGGGGTTTGCGCTTCAACATGAAGTAAAAACACATGATTATGAACATCCACATTTAGGAGAAGCTGGATAGAACTTACTTTTCCAGAAAAAGCAAACATTTGAGCAGGCAGGAAACACAGCTTAACACAAAGGATGACCCTGGCTACCCTTTTACCTTGTATATTATTTGAGTAATTCTAACAATAAAAACTAAACATTGATCTTCCCCTAAAATCTTCAGGGCATGTTAACTTTACAATGGAAAATATGATACCCCTATCAGCAGGCTCTGGTATGTTTAAACTATTCTAAGGTAAAGCATGCCCATTCTCACAAGTGAAAGGAAGTGACTGCCAAATGCTTCCTTTACAGTCTCTTCAAAATAGGGCAGATCCTTTAATGTGAGATTTTCCTGACATTCCAAATGCAGTAGACACTGAACAAACAGAAACGCATTAAGCACTGCCCTGCTTGTATAATCTTTTATTGAAGGCCCAGCAGAGATCAGAATGAGACTAAGTTATTTACATTTTGGGGGCATTAATCACTCTTACATTCTAGAGCTTTAGAAAAATTCAATGGACTTTTTAAATGACAATAACCACAGGATGTAACCATAGCTATATTAGTCTTTTTCTCGGGAGAAAAAGATAAGCTTTAAAAAACAGGAAGTTTGTATGGTTGAAAAATGTGTAACAGTAGGAGGATTCTTGGTTACAGTCAGATGTCATAGAGGCCTGGAGTTTACTTCTGCCAAGCAAGGATTCACATTTGAGGAAATTACCAAAAAGATATCTCCCAAAATAAAAGAGCAAAATCTATGAAAACAAGACTGAAGAACAGAACTAATCACAGAAGGGATCCCAAAGATCATCTAGTCCAGTCCTCTGTCCAATCCCTTCAACAATGGTCCACAGAACCACCATTTCCAAGTTGGAAGAGATGAAAGAAGCCATCCAGTTCAATCTACACATGGTTGTTCACCTTAGGAATCTCCCACCTTTCCAGGAGAGCCATTCTCCTTTTGGACTGACAGTTCTCACTGTTAGCAAGCCCTTTTTCTCACCTTCCACCCCTAGCTCCTGCTTCTAACCTCTGGAGTCAAACAGAACAAGTCTGATTGCTCTTCCACATGACAGTCTTTCAAATATCTGAATACACCTACCATCTTTCCCGAGTCTTCTTTTCTCCAGGCTAAGCATGACCAAGTCCCTTCAGTAGATTTCTAAACAAGTCATGAACTCTCAGGCTCTTCAGCATCCTGGTTGCATTTTCTGAACAAATTCAGATCATCAATGTCCTCATTAAATTCTGATGCCCAGAGAGCACAATGCTCCATAGGAGGTCTGACAAGGGTAGAGTGCAGTGGGATTATCACCTCCTTGTTCCTTGAAGGTATGCTCCTCCTAATGCCATCCAAGGTTGCATTAGCTTCTTTTGGCTGCCACAGTACAGTAATAAATCATCTTTCTTACAAATGGTCATCTAAATCTAAACCACTGCCTTCTGAACTTTTTTTGATTGCATATACCTCTCAGTTAAAAATGTTGGAGTACTTATGTATGTTTCCTTATTTACAAAGTATGAGCGTTTACCATACTAAAAATTATTTGCATTATAAAACTTACCCCAAATGGAAATTTTAAAAGGCTAAGAAAAGCTGAAAGATTTTTTTCCCCTGAAGTCCATAGGGAGCCAATGCAGTTTACTGTAGAGGGTTAACTTTTGGAGGACAGATTGAAGCTGGGGGAGGGGAGAGACCTGAAGCACTGCAACCAGTTGGGAGGTTATTGCAATAATCTTTTTGAAGGTGATCAAGGCCTGAACTAGGGTGGTAGCTGTCAAAGATGCCAACAGGGTTGTTGAAATCTGGTTGATTAAAAGGATACTGGATAGCCACAGGGAAATTTGTAAGTGAGGTGGGGGGAGGAAGGGTTGGAAATAAAGTGATGATAATCTGCAATTCAGATCACAATCCTGTTTCCACCCAAAATGAAAGGCAGGAGGCAGGGCAGAACTATTATTAACAGTTCGATGCCCCAAAGCACAGAATCCATCTAAACTAGGAAGGAACTGGTGGCTGGGCCTGGGAGGTGAAGGGGGAGGTTAGGAGCTTGCACAGAAGAAAAAGGGAGAGAACCAAGGAGGAAGCAGAAGTGGAAAACATCATGTTGAAAACAAAGCCACAAATGGCTATCCAAAAAGGATGTGATCTATGATTCCACCCACTGACTGACTAATCATACATACCCCCGGGTGTGTTGTCACCACGCCCCCCCCCCCAACCTTGACTTTGGAAACCAGTTAGGTTGGTAGAGGTGAAAGAAATAATGCAAGCTATTCCATGTTATTCCATGTTAACAGTGAACAAAAAAACCTATCTCCCTGTTCTTTGCAATGACTTATCCTAGTCCCACCCTCTGAAGCGCCACAGAATTAATCTAAAACCTCTAAATTTAATCTAGTATTTAAAAGGTAGAAAGAAATAAAAGAAGATTGTGGGTGTGAGTGTGTGTAACCATTTATAAAAGCTTTAAAAAAAAAACCAACCCTATGGTAGCTTCAAGTTATATATAGCCTTTGAGGAACAGTTACCAGTGGTTTTAAGTGATACTTGTCAGTTTATACAAATATCCTATTGATTAATACCCTTTTTAAGTCACTATACTAGCATGAATCACTGGATCCAAATATTCAACTAGAATCACCACTCCTGCAGGCAAATTCTACACTGAAGATCTGAGTCAATTCAGATTAACAACCAAACCTTTTATCCCTAGCAAAAGGCTTGCTTTTTTTTTTGCTTTGAAGAGCAGTGTAAAGAGATTATGCTAAAACTGCATCATTCAGAGAAGACCATATTCTTAGCCCACAGAAAAGGTAGCATTTTGCTAACAAAAACTCTATTGGATACTTCTATTTTTATCATCCTGCTATTTTTAAAAGCCTATGAATTTATGCTTACAACTTCAAAAGTATATCTGTCATTACTAGAATCCATTTTAAAGCAAGTTAAATTTTATATATTATCAGAACCATATCAAACAACCAAATAGCCTTCCTAACACCTAGATCATGTCCATTTATCATCCATCTGGCCTCTGAAAGAAGCACTTGGTAAATCACATTTGATAGCATGCATTCTAAAGATGAGGTTAAAAAAACTCAAAGAGCTTTTATCTACACAAAGGTTTGTTTGTTTACTTCATGAATGTGTCAAGAGGAAAACAATTTACATGGATTCATATTTTCTATCAATAGTCACAATTTATTAAGTTTTTTTGCAAACCATTTACCCAGCCAGTATTCCTATAGGTTAGTTTGCCACTATCCTCAAAATATTCAAGCAAAATTGCCTCAGTTTAGAGCAACTTTGCTTCCTTCTTTTTCTTCAGAATGACTAATACAGCTGGCTGTCTTGACAAAAGGGATGCCTCCAACAAACTACCTACCATCACCACCCCAAATCCTCCAAATACCTTTCTTTGTGGCACACTAAGAAGATCTGGTTTTTAAACGCTTTTCTTGGTATTCATTTCCCCCCTCTTTAGGTCAGAAAATAAGAGGAAACAAATATCACAACTCTTGTAGTAGTTCTAATGGAAATGTGCTGTACTGAATGGTCAATTATCCCTAGGGTAACAAGGGCACATTCACACTAACAAAGGATAGTGAAAAAGAATAGTGTCAGACATTGAATCTCACTTGTTTAACCACTGTATCAAACTTAAAGACTTTTAAAAAATATTATAACATTTTTCTAATAAGGAGACTAAAAGAAAGGGAAAGGTAAACAATAATATAGCCTAAAATGTGTAATAACAACTTGATCACGTAAGCAGACTACAATCAACTGCACCTGAATATTATTCTATTAATCCAAAATGATCAACCTCACACAAACATGAAGAATCTGAAAAAAAAAATTCAATTAACAGATCAAATGAACACATCAAGATTGGGGGGAAGAAGGGAGGTGAGGGCAGAGACAAGGTAAAGTAGTTAAAGTTGTAGGAGTCAGTGTAATATACCAAAATAACATTACCATGACTTTTAACTGGAGGGTTACTACCTCTATTATCTATCACTTTTGTGATCCTGGCAAAGTCTCTTCCACTTCTTCGGGCCTCAGTTTCCTCAGGTATAAAATTAAAGAGATGGACTCTAAGGTTCTTTCTAGCTGCAACGAGTTCTAATGTTCTCTAAACATTAAGCCTGTATTCATTTGGTAACTATAATAAGGCAAGCTAGCATTTATAGAACACTTTAAGGTTTGCAAAGAGCTTTACATACATCTTATTTTATCCTCATAACAACCCCACAGATAAGGAAACTGAGCAGGAAGAGATAAGGAAAACCAGGGAAGGGTCAGAGCAGCCCCTAGGATGAGTGGGAAAGAAACAATAGAGGAGCAGGAGAACTGCCCTGCTGCATGCACTGAGGACCTCAGTTGAGAGGTTCTTGTTTTTTTGTTTGCTTTTTTACATCTTCCAACTTCCTTCAGTTGCACTTGGGTAGGAGTTAAGGAAGTAGATAGTGGGAATAATGATGGGATCTGGCAAGACTTGAGCAGTCATAAGATAGGATTCAAGAGGAAAAGAATAAGGATAGAGTTAAACTGATTCACAAAGGAGTCAAGACCAGGAAAGGAAAAGAGTATAAGCAAAGAAGGGATGATGACTTTCAACAGGGCTGAGAACTGAAATGACCGGAAGTCATAGTGAGAACGTACACTACGTTTAGGAAAAGAAAGGTATAGGGAAGAGATGGAATGACAGAAGACTATAATTGGATAATGGGTTTCCAACACTCTTTAACAAAGAAGTAGAACACTTGTAGATGAGGGCAAGATTGAAGGTCTGACCATAGTATATAGCCAAGACAGAGTGGAGGAGCAGGTCATTGAGGTAGAATGAGGAACTCAGAAGACAGGCTATCTGAAGGAACATAAACATATATTTTGAAGTCAGTCAGTAAGTGAGTAGGATATTATGTGACTGTAAGTCATGCAAGAAACTCATTTTGGGGAAAAAAAGGGGGGGGTTGAGGGGGGAAGGGAAAATATCTTAAGAGAAGGCAAGATAATGTCCACCAGGATCAAGACTGGAGAATAAATCTGGATAGAGAGAACTTTAAAGAAGAAGCTGCTGAATTATGGCAGTAGGAGGTGAGAGTATAGGTGACAATGGGAAACAATAAGGAGAGTATTGTGAGCCCCCATGAGAATGTGTGAAGCAAGAGGCATCGAAGAAGGTGTAACCAGTAAAGGAAATGGAAAGAATGGCCATAGATGCTAAGTCAAATACAAGGAACCAAGTCTGAGAGAGTGTCAGACAATGGAAGGATCAAGGGGAGGAAGAAGTTAATGGTTTGTTAATTATAGAGCCAGAGTTCCAGAGGGCACGGTGAAAGGGATGAACAGATATGGAATGTGATCCTAGGCAGTTAAGGCTGAGGCAGACACATAGGGGGCACTTAATAAATATTTATTGACTCTCTGGCTTAGGCAATCAGGGGTTCAGTACCATTAGAATGTAGAGTATAAGAGAGGAGGTGAGGAATAACCTAGACTCTAGGGAATGAATGTAGGCAGAGTATCATTGGATAGATAGAGCTGCACTAATGAAGACAGGTGATAAGAAGGTTCACAGTCTCCTTTCTACCCTGGCCTTTGAAGTTAGCAGAAATGGTGCTGTATCTCTAAGAGGCATTTCTAAGTGGAGTAAAGATGCAGGTGATGTTGCAGTGTTACTGAGTCAAGAGACATAGGTCAAAATAATACCTAAGGAGTGACTGCACTATTTTAAGGCCCAAGAACAGAGATCTAGTGAGAAATGTTAAGCTCAAAGCAAAAAGTTTAGTTTAGTTTTGGACTTGTTCAATTTGAAGTCATGGTGGAGAAAACTTAAATCCTTTTCCTTCTAAAGAGATATTCTAAACTGGGACTTTATCAAATGCTAATCTCTGGAATTCAAAGAATCACAAAATTTGATGATAAAGAGACTTAAGAGAGATCACCTATCACAGATTTAGGAGGAACTCAGAGATTATATAGCCCAATAAAACACTAAGTAAGAATCACCTTTAAAATATCCCCAACATGCAGGCATTTTTTACTTGAAAGCCTCTAGCGAGAAGCAACTGCTTCCTTATACAGAAGTTCACACACACACACACACACACACACACACACACATTCTTTTAGCCGCAACACTCTAATTTTAAATGGTAAAACTGAGACCCAAAGAAGTACAATGACTTGCCCAAGATCACACAAGCGGTCAAGACAAAATGTTAATCAAAAGTATGATAACCTCAAATTCTAACCCTACACTAACTCTAAAGAGTAACTTTCTTGAAAAATGTTAGTGGGAATTCATGGTATTTTGGGGTCTACACAGTTCCCCTGAACATTCTGACAAATGAAGTCAAAGGCTGGTCATCTGTGCATAATCTCTAAAAGGCTAAAAGCCACTACCCTAACCCCTTTATAAGGGGATGGAGGTAAGCCTATAAAATAGCTCAGGGAGCTCAGGAAAGAATAATTCTGAAAATGAATTATTTACCAAAAACTGTCTTTAGATTTCTAAGAATTCAAAGAGCTTTAATAAATACTTTAACTTCTGGCACACCAATTTTATCCCTAAATTCCACCCTGCCACAACTCTCAAGGCTTAGGGAAACTAAATTAACAAAATTAGACTTAGAAATATCCTCCAGATTTAAAAAAAAAAATACTTCAATGGCTCTTTGATTTGATCGATGTGGGAAATCACTCCAACAAAATATATAGCAACCCAGCCCGATCTTCAAATTTTGTGTCCTCCAATAAAGTCTTCCCAGGGGTTCACCCAATATGCTGGAGACATTCCTCTAAATCTCTTAAGATTTCATGGAATATCCATGTAATTAATTATCCTTTGACCTTCCTAATGACTGATTCAGCTTCTTTTGCACTCACACATCTCGACATCCTTTAGGTAACTCCTCAAACAATTCAGCAATAGTAAGGTGTTACAGCATGCTCACTATGCACTTCTCCATTTCCGACTGAGTATTCTCAACTCTTAATTATTCAGAGACAGTGATAGTAGTCAATGACCTGCAGACAGAAGTATTTTGGTGTTAAAAAGTAATAAAGCAAGACCAGCAGAAGCATAAAGTACGGTGGCAACAGCAGGACTTGTAACAGCAAGGAGCAGACTGTACCAGCCCCTCTTAGGACAAGCAAATTGACAGCCACAGCCCTATCCCCAACCCCATCCCCATCCCCTGAAAGGGTACTGACAAGATCAGTGGAAGAATGAAAACAGAGGTTTTAAGTCCTTACTATGTATCAGGAACTACGCTAAATACTAAGGATATAAATACATACAAGTAATAACGTCTCTTCCTTCTCAAGAAACTTATATTTAATAAAACAACATAATAAAGGGAAGTTATTATTAGAAAGGGACCAACTGGAAACATAGTTTGGAAATGATCTGGATCCCAACAAGAAAAGATGAAAGTTCATGTATCAGAGACCGAGGTCCCAAGAGCACAGAGGTCCAGTGATGGGGGAAAGATCGAGAGAAACAGAATGCAACCAAGTATGGTTTGGAAATAACCAGGAACTAAAACCAAATGATGGAAAATATTACTGAGAAAGAGCTATGCTCAGATTCTTCTGCACTAAGAAGCTGTTGGAAATGCAAAAATACCCCTTGAACTTAACCTAAATAATTCCATTTTCCTGAAGAAGAAAAAGGTAAGTTAATACCATAAACAAAACTCTACTCCAATGCTCTAGAAACTTTCCCAGGACAAAAATTATATGATAATGCTTTCAGTATTTGTATTAAAAGGCATCAAGAAACTAAAAATGAAGTTAATATCAGAACCTGGAATAAATATATAAGTAAAAACTCAGCAATCAATGAAATATCAAAGATGACCAGTACTGAATAGTATCTGAAGTAAACAAACCCTACCCTCAAGGAGCTCACAATCTAACAGGGGAGAAACATGCCACAAACAAGTAATTTATGTAGTGTGGAGGTGCGGTTCTGAACACAAATGACCTGATTTAAGGTAAAGGAAAGTAGATGTCAAATACCTCATGACATGGAATGCATTTCTACATAAATAATAGCTAGCACTTAATACAATACTTTAAAGTTTGCAAAACACTTTACATGTTACCTAATTTGATCCACACACCAACCCTGGGAGGTGGGTCTTTGGTTAAATTTCACAGACGAGGAAAACTTGAGACTCAAAAAGGTTACTTGGCTAAGTGAATGTTTGAAGCAGGATTTGAATTCAGGTCTTCCTGGCTCTAAGTCCAGGACTCTATCTACCATGCCTTCTAGGTGCTTGAAGTAATTTATTATCATTATAAAAAAAGAAATTTTAAGGTGGGCCTTTGTTTCAAGAGAAACTTGAGAGTACATAAAAGAACTGAACAATTTTCTAAAGCTAAAAATCCAGGCCATTCTATTCCTCCAATTCAATTCTGGCTCCAGATTATTGTCCATCTTCACATTCTCCCCAAGATGTATCAGCTCTCTAGATTATCTATCCAAATGTATTGTCTGGAAAATTGACATTCTTCATCTACTAAGACAACTCAGCTTTATAGGGACAGGTCAAACAAACTCTTGAGAGATTTTAGATCTCATTTACGAGGCTCTGAAATATTTCAGGGATTGATATAATAACATAATATCTCATACAAAGAGGCGCTTCTAGAAGATTTCATAATCTATAGAGAATCCTTCTTCTCATGGATCCTCTATACAGTGGACACACTAGTGGGGTGGGGAACCTGCAGCTTCACAGAACTTCACAGAACAAATCCACCGAACAAAAGAATTTGTTCTGTAAAACTTGGACTCAGTCAAAAGGCTTCACTCAAGGATCTATAAGGCCACATGTGGCCTCAAGGCTGCAGATTCCTCACCCCTGCCTAGGTAATAATGGCAGACACTTCTGATAAACATATGTCTATTCTGACATATTTTGGGACAGGCTAGATACCAAAATTTTGAGGGGCAAACAATGTTTGTTGTTAAATATTTCAAAGAATCTTATGGTTATAATATAAGCGTAGGAGACAAATTATTAGAGAAGAACCTATGACATAAGGCTATACTTTTCTGTACAAAATCAAATACTTTTTTTATAGTCAATGAACAATAATCAGCATAGGATCTCCTATTCTCTAAACTTTTCAATTAATCCATTACTGTAAGGATACAATTTGCTATACAACAAAGCTTACAAAAAATCTGCCTATTCCCTTTTCATGCCTGCCAAAATACTCACTTTTTCTCTGAATATATTTTTAAAAAATATACATTTATAAAAGCAATTCACTCTTGTAGGTGATAGTTTGAAAAAAGTAAATAGAAACTTGTGAAATAATTGAAGATCGAAACATATCAAATGCAAATATATTTTAAAATAGCTTGTAAAATTGTAGATTTGTGAAGCAAATGATAAGGCTGAATGGTGACTAAATGGAATCCATTTCTACTGTACATTACTAACCAATTTCCACTCATAGAAACTTCATGGGGGTGGAGGAGAAAAGATTACAATCCTTAGGTACTTTTTTACATGTTACCAGCAAATAAATCACCATTGTATTGAAAAAGTTTAGTCAGTCTGGTGAATGTTTTTGCTGCTTTGAGAACATTAAGTTGGCTCCCCCCACAAAAAAATTCAAACATATTATCTTAAGCACAGGAGACAATAAAAAAACAGTGATAACCATTACTAGCTGAAAGGGTCTGACCCATTTCATTTTCTACAATGACTCTATAGATAGATGTTTGAGCTGAATATCGCCACCTGCTGTCAGTATTCTTCAAAGACATGTGCAATGAAATACAACTAATAGTCAAATCTGTCATGTCAACAAGAGGGGGATAAACCACAAAAGCCATCATCCATAAGCCAAAATCAGTGATGTGATGGCAGGCCCTAATCATTATGATTTTTTTCCCTCTAGATAAATCATAAACACATCACTGCCTGAAGTATCAGCTATTATGAGATAAATGTCATAAAGCAAAGATATAAATATTTTACCTGCCGCCTTCAAAGAATTTACCTTAGATATTTTTAACTCCTTGCAATATTTCATTAGATTAATATGCATACTACTAAGCAAACCACACTCAGTAATCAGCTACCAGTCTTAAAAACGGGCTGGAGGGAAAAATTCTAACAGATGTTTCCAAGGTTTTAAGCAAAAACTACAAGGCAATCCTTAGAGTGTGTAAGAGTTGTATTTTTGAGTGTCATCTGAACACAATTCGTAGCCTTTGATTAGGATTATTGACAAACTGTTGAATTTTAATGCCTGTGTTTTGTCAATAAAAAGTGTTCATGTGTTCTTCACAAGTGTATTAATAATCTAAGAAGACTTAAATTAAAGCTTGGCAAGCAGCCTCCTCATGAAACAAAATCTGCTTCTTCTGGTTTGCAAGAGCAAAATGTGCCAAGTGTCGCAAATTAAGATGGAAAAACACATTTTAAAGGTTAAGTTTTGAAAGTATTCAATGACTCAAAGAAAGGTATATCATTAAGCAAAGGCAGCACAAACAATGTAGCACCTATTTGAGTATGGTTTTATCTTACATTTTTATCATATTTCAGATAATTTTGCAAAGACCACAGAGGGAGGGAGAAAAACTTTGAAAGGAAAAAGATACATACTCTCCCATGCATCCAATACAAAATAACTGAAGTGGATATTTTTCAGAATAAAACTGGGGATGACTCACAATATTATATAATTTACAAAGAAATACAACCATTGTGCTTAGTTACAATATGTGTGTTTAGCTTCTGTAGGAAGGCTGACATGAGTATTGCAAGTAGTGTTTGAAGAGTAGGCCATTAAGTAGTGGGAGAGTGTTTACAGCAAGAAGTTAAACTTAAAAACAATCCATTTAAAAGGGAGTAGTATGAGGAAAACTGGCTAAACTATAATCAAAGTCTGTGTTTCCAGTTTCAATAGTAAACACGGTTGGTTAAGAGTGGTTAACATGTAAGACTATAACTGCATGCAGTTTCAAGCAAGTAACATCTGTTTTACCTTTGTTAAATCCTCTCTGCATTTTGTCCTGGGGGGTGAGGGAGAAAAGAAGAATACACACTATCCAAGGGGAAAAAATGGAATAACACTATCCAGGATGAACAGAGTAATTAAGCTCTCCTCCCCCATTACCAGGGTTACAAATTTGTTAAGAGTTCCATTTATAGCACTGAGTTTTTCCAAAGGACAAAGTCAGCGAGTCCCTAAGTAATTAATAAATACCTACTGTTTCCATGCGCAGAACGAAATTCTGGGAACACAAAAAAAGTCAAGAACATGGTCCCTGCCCTCAAAGGCTAGCATTCCAATGGGGGTGACAACATAAAAACAATTATGTACTTGGAGTATAAAAACAGGATGAATGGAAGGGAATCTAAGAGAGACAGCATAAAACAGAAGTGATGACTTTTAAGGAAAGGTGTCTTTCAGAAAGTGTTAGATAAACGGAGTTTTGCAAGAAGGAAAGCTTTGAGGTAGAACTGAGGAGGGAGAGCCTCTCTCCCCATGGAGGACAACCAGTGAAAATTCATGAGATAAGACTGCATGGGGCAGGGAGCAAGAAAACAGGCTATTATATTTGGATCAGAATACATAAAGGTAAGGTGAAGAGAACGCAAAGTGTAAAAAAAGGTAAGAAGGGGCCAGATTGTTTGGCCATAAAAACCAAACAGAGACACCGAAGTTTACTAAGTGGAGTTTGGGAGAGGTAGGTAGGGTGTGTGACATGGTCAGACTCACGGTATACAAAGATCAATATGGCAGGTGGAGAAGAGTAAGGAGATACTGGAGGAAGTAGGAAACTACAATAGGTTTTAATCTACCATTCACTTGTAATATAGGATGTCCCATACATCTGGGTACGCTTTGTGATCTTTAATACTTTTACGATGTCCAAGAGAAATATAAGGTATGCATTAAAGACCAATAATAAAGGACTCAATAAAGTCAAACTGTTTACTTCTTATGTTTGAAAATGTTATCAGTACTTTCATGACCATCATCATTATTTGGGTAGTTCAAAAGAAAGGCTCGGGCTGACCAGAATATGATGGGGTAATTCCAAAAAAATAAATAAATAAACCCAAGGAGGGAGAAAAAAAGAGTAATGATCTTATACAAATGAGGCTTGAAAGAAAGAATTAATACAGAAGAAGCAAGTGGGGAGGTGGGGTGGGGCAGGTAACACAGGAACCTTACTCTCATCTGAAACGGGCTAAAGAGGAAAAAACATATATCTAGAAGGGCATAAAAGTCTTCTAAATTTAGAAAGAACTAAGAGGGTGAGGGGATAGGATGAGGGAAGGACTTTTAGAAGGGTGTGTATATTAAGAATTAGTAGGGGGAGGGAGATAAGGGAGAAACTCTTAGGTACATCAAGATGGAGGGTGGGACGAGGCTAAAAGGGAGGGACTCTTAGAGAGGTGGGTAGATTAAGGAAGGAGGGTAAGGTAGTGGGTAGAAGTAAATTAGACAAGTGAGAAAAAATAGGATAAATAGGCTGAGAGGACAGTGAGGGAAAACAGGAAGGAGGGAAATACACAACACAGTAACTATAGCTTAGTGTGAATGAGATGAATTTACCCATAAAATCGAAATGGATAGCACAATGGATTAAAAATGTGAACAAGAAAATATGCTGCTTTCAGGAAACATAATAAAAATGAGAGCTACACACAGAAATAAAGAAGGACTGGAGTAGAATTTATTATGTAAAAAAAAAAGCAAGGATAGAACTTCTGAAAGCCAAGATGGCAGAGTAAACCATAAATACTCTCATACCCCCTTGTTGACCTTAAAAACGCAGAGAATATTGCCCCAGAAAAAATACTGGAATAGTGGAGTCAGCAGAAGCGGTGTAGCAGTCTGTTAGCTCAGGAAGCTAGGGAGATCAACATGTATGGTCCTTCTTGCTGTGGCTGAAAGGGACTAGTGCAGGACATGAAGCATCCCTGCAAGCACTACTTCAGCAGACCAGAAGAAGATCCTGAGCCCCAAGGGGGTGAAGCCAGCAAGGACCAACACCAGGACCTCAGGCACGCCTTCACACATACCTGTGCTCCAGTGCAACCCTAGTGGAGAAGACCTACAATGGCCAGACCACTCCTCCCCCACACATCATTCCAGAGCTTTAGTGTAATCCCAGGGAAACACAGGAAGACCTCACGTGGGCTTGGCCTTGGCACACACCAGCCAGCTCCACCTCAGCACCATGTAAGCTGCAGCATTATATAACTTCTAGCTAACAAAACTAGAGGCCACAGCATACAAAGCCAGAAACCAGGCCCCTAGGTCCTAGCACAAGAAGGGTGGGACAGAGCCCCGTTTGCCTCAGAAGCAGAGATCCACTTTAAAAGCCAGGAAAAAGGCAATCACAATGAACAAGAAACAAACTAGAAAAGCGAAGACCATAGATTCTTAATATGGGGACAGGGAAGATCAAAATACAAATTCAGAAGAGGACAACATTGACACTAGGCCCACATCTAAAACCTCAAAAGGAAATATGAATTGGTCCCAAGCCCGAAAACCATTCTTGG